>NW_004797814.1:281074-289637 GCF_000002075.1 Aplysia californica
AACTCCAAAGGTCTAGTATTTAAATTCCTGCATGTGGTTGAATGATGCGTTTGATGTAAATGTACATTTTGTCAGCTTAACTTCTCCTTTCATATTGAATTTTAATGAGAGTAATATATATGATGAAATTTTTTTTAAATGTATACCTGCATGTGTTTTTATGGTCCTGTACAGCCAAGGAAAATTTCCCTCTGGGATAATAAAGTACTATCTTATCTTATCTTATCTTAAAATATCAAATTCTGGGTTAAACCCCCCAAGATCTTTTTTACTTTGTCTAGAGGCACAAAGCATTTTGATAGGTCTATTTCCGTCGGAGCCGTCTCCGAATAGATACTGCGCCAAAACCACACCAGAGTGTACAGATGTATGTTTTAAAAAAACAAAAGTCTCCCACCAGGGCAGTGCTACTGACAGATGTTGCCCTTAGGCCATTCCTAAAAGGGGGATATTAACATGTTCTTATGCACAATTGAATTGTAAATGGGCTGATTTATTAATGTCATACTCATACTGTGCCGGAACAACATAGGGGGAACTGCTGCTTTTACTTTCCTCAAGTGGGTAGTTGGCGGGTGCTCTGGTGTGGTTTGCTTCTTCTTTCCTATCAAACATCTATCGTCCTTATCCCCCCTTCTTCTTTTTTATGTTTGTTACTCTCTTTTAACACCTCTAATCTTTTGGCGCACATATGACCTTATGCAGTTGCGAGCGCCGTAAAACCTCTACTACTAAAACTTTCCTCATCCTTACTATCGTCATTTTACCTCTACTTCTTTTGTGTGTTTGTCACTCTCTTGTGAACTGCTATTTCCGGGGTGCCTTGCCAGTCGAAGTAGACTTTGTGCTGTTGAGGCTAAAGAGATGAGCAGAGTAAGCCTGATTCCCTGTTTGGACTTCTCTGTTGACATCCACCCCTTGGTGCTCATTTGACCTTTCTCTCTCTCTCTCTCTCTCTCTCTCTCTCTCTCTCTCTCTCTCTCTCTCCCTCTCAGCTAATTGGGGGAATTTGAAATGGATGGACATGAGACACAACATTGAGAGGGCTCAGCATTTCAGCAGGTATTGTGTTCATCCGACAGCCCGAATGTTCAGAGTTCAATTCCCGTCAGCATAAGCTTTAAAAAAATTCTCAGGGTTTTCTGCACTACCGATAAGAAGGATCAAGCACTTTGTCTTCTCAAATAAGGAAAGCAAAGTGCGGCCGTTACATACGGAAATTTGCACGTTAAAGATCCCTCGGAGGCTCTAACATAGAAAAGAGTAGCGCAAAATTCAAAATATACTCCTATCCAACTTTGAAGCCACTTTCGCCGGTTTAATTAATGGTATAATAGAATGTCACGTTCTATATACATACAATAGCCATGTGTGTCATTCAAATATAGACTTACACCAACGTCTAGACTCCACGGACAAGTTATCATTGATACTGCGCAAATCAAAGGACAATTGATAGATTCTTCTTCTTACTCGAAAATAGCACAACTTGACTCTGCCTTAGTGTAATGAATACCAGAAGGTGCGTGGCGTTAATGATGTGTATGACTTCCCTTCAGTGGAAAACAATAATAGATTAATTCAAAGAGGCTAAAACAGCACCTGGACATGGATGACTGGTGCCTCTATGCATACATTATTATTGATGGTCTGGCCTAGTCTTGCTGCTTGGATTTGTTTTCGAGGCCAGAAATGTACCAAGGGGGACAACAAGGCTTTTATAACGGAACTTTATTTTTCCTTGTTGCATCTCTTCGAATGAAAATTTACCCAGTTTCGCCCCTTACATTAAAATTCTTGTTGGTGGTTGTGGAAACACGAAAAAGGAAGGAGACTATGAACATCATGCTGTGAGATGGGCGATCCCGATGCAAATTCTGAGTTGGACATTCCTGATGTTCGGTGGTTAAAAACGTATTCATGAGTTTCCACCTACTGGACCAAGTCCTGTCTGGGAATGGGAAATGTCGCCTCTTATTTACCTAACTGTGTTAAAAGAAGGGTTAATTCCAGATTATGGGTGCTTAACTTTATGACAGCTTAGTTGATGTTTTGCTGAACTACGGTGTCTCCAGCCTGGAACTTTACAATACTTTCATCCGGTCAAGCTCGCCCCTATCGGAACTTAACATTATATTTGGTTGTTTCGTCTTTACATATGATATAAGTCGTTATAATAGCACATAACATACTCATACCATTTTGACCAGAACTAATTAAACTAAAGTTAAAGCAGCCATTTAAAAGTGAGTTATAACGCAACAACCATAACACATATTCGCCACCTTGCAGGTGGTCTGGATTCGAGCCTAGTCGCTGCCCTGCTAGTCAAGCTGGCAAAGAAGAGAGGCCTGGGTTATCCCCTGCAAACTTTTGCCATTGGCATGGAGGGAGCCACGGACTTGGTTGCTGCAAGAAAGGTAGAGTTGCACATGATATATTTTGTATAAGAACCGACTTAACGCCCTGCATCTTACGTGTACCTGACTTGACGTTTTACTGAGAGCAGAGCGCTTGATTCAAAGTTAGTGTAAAGAAAAAAGGAGATGGAAAATAACATAGTAATAGCAATAAAGCAATAAAAATCCGAAAGTTAACCATCCTGCCAATGCTGTAGCGCTGATGTAGTGACTCAGACTTTGGTCAGATTCTAACAGAGTAGACTTTTAATTTATCAAGATCTGGAGTAACGATTAAGTTTAATCAAACGGTCTTTTAATTTATAATCGGAATTCATTGTGAGAATGGTAGGGCTATACTATCACAACCCAATATCCTCACGTGTAACGACCGTGTCACAATTGCTGCTTCCTGATTCTGTAAGACAGAGCTTCAATCCTAGTGTGACCCTCATGGTGACCCCGGATTTTATATTACGTGGAGCACTTCCAAATGATTTGGGCAATGGGGGTGTTAAACTATGCTTTCCCCTCTATTTCAACTGTGACCTCATTTTGGAATTCGCCAGGTGGCCAAGCACCTGGGCACTGAACACCACGAGGTGTTGATGACACCTGAAGAAGGACTGGAAGCTATTGATGACGTCATTTATCACTTGGAGACTTACGACATCACAACCATAAGAGCCTCAGTCGGTGAGTAGTTCTACATCACTCCATCTCTTAGATCACGGGTTATTTCTTGTTTGGTGGGGACTGTCTTGCGCTTGTTACATCTATTGTGCAACTGGAAACAGCAACACTAAGGACAACCCCCCCTCCCCCCCCCCAAAAAAAAAAAAATAAATAAATAGATTTTTTTAAAAAGACCCTCCAGCAAAACAAGGAAAATTAGCCAAATGCAGCTTATGCATATTGTTTTTATGTGGTGTATTGAAAGGTCTACCCTGCCTCGCAAACACAAAATGATTTAATCTCACTGACTTCTCTTTTCTCATCCCCACCTCCCTCTGTATCTTTCTGCCTTTTTGCCTGCCTTTTTATGTCTTATTCTCTCTTATTCTCTCTCTTTCTCTCACTTTGTTCATCTTTGCTTTTTTTTACTCCAGCAAAACAACTCTGGCGAAATGGAGCTCTGTTGTTGATAATCACCACTTTCCTTAGAGACTCTTGTCTTTTGACAAATCGTTTTTCCCCCAAACATCGATGACACTGTTCAACAAATTGTTCAACTTTTTTTCCTTCCACCAGAGATACATTGTGTGTTCTGAAGTAATTTTAGGTTTCTGATTTCAGTACTAATATTCAGGATACCAGCTTTTGTTTATGAACACTAAATTCATTTTTTTTAAATACCAGTGAAAAGGAATGTAACTATAGTTACATTTTAATAATTTTCTAAACATTTTCAAGTGAGAAAAATTGAGAAAAGATTCATGGACTAATATATCAAAGCAACTTTAAAACTTACAAATAAGCAGCGTAATTTGAATGAGTCAGAAGTGCTTGAGACTCTTTGCTGCTCGATCTTTGCTTGTGTGGAGTGCTCGTTTTATGTCGAAGACATCGTCAGCAGTCTCCACCATATTCAAATTCAACTTGTTTTGATATCTGTTTGCTATTTTGGGGAAACACCATGTTCATGGCTTGAATCTCCAAGATTGGAAGGATAAAAGTCAGGATGCGAGTGGATAAAGAGCCTTTTTTAAAGATATATTCGAAGTGACCGTGGAGAATAGAGGAGAACTCTGGTGGAACGGGTGCTTCAATACACGGATTGTCAAAGGATGACAAAGACTAGCAGATAAAAGTGTATACAAACTGGCAGTAGGCAACGGGAAACCACCGCTGTAATCTCCCTAGAAAATCGTGGCAAGATAAAATAGAAGCTACAGAAATGTGGTTTCTTTAGGAAACTGCTGGGAATATCTTGGAAAGAAAAGAAATCAAATGAGATAGTACTTGAAGAAGTTCACATGGGCCCTCGCTGATAAAAACAATCAGAAAAAAACAAATGCAGTTTTTGGGACATCTGAATAGTCATAAAGGCCTTGAACATCCAGCCATAAAATGGTCAATAGCTAGAAAGCCTGACTTCATCGATTTAAAGAAAAAGGTTTCCAGATTTGAAATTGGTGTTTCAGAAATCATTTAGGGAGAATATTGGTTGCATGTTCTTTGTTGACCGGTGTGATGTATGATGAAACCAAAAGCAATTCAAAAAAATCAATGCGATCTATAAAACATGATTATTATGTCAGATACATGACTGCATGTTGGTAACTTCTTGTTAAAGAGATTGTGAATGAGAGGCTCAGCAAGTTTTTAAAGTTCAATTTTCTTATGTGGCCAACACTTTCTCTGAGGCACCACGGAGCTTTGGATCTTGAAAGCTCTATTAGTGTCATTTTTCAAAACGTGTTTTATAACATGTCGTATTCTTCTGACTCGAACGGGCGTGAGAATCCACTGTAATCCTCGAGTATCACTTCGAAATTTTCATTTTGTGGGGTGTGTCTCACATTCATGCCCCAAGGTTATTTTGACATTCGTTTCCTCCGAAATCTGATTATTCTATTTTTACCTTTTTTCTGTTTGTTTTGTAGTGGATCTCAAAGTGGGCGTATTTTGAAATGGCAGTTTATTATCAGGAATGTGTTTGGCACCTAGCAATGCGTAGATTGTTCTGTTATTGGGTCATTTTTGCCAGTTTTTTTTAGCTAAGCCCAGCACATATGCGCTGCTTCAGCACTACGAGCAGTGACCGACACTCGTACATTCATTTTCACAAACTTTCGATAAAAGTAAATTTTAGCCCTCCATTCGGAGCTTACTTGACTAAGTTCGATCGTTCAGGGGCTCCGTAGAGCCACTTTGTTTCATGAAGACACTTTTAACTATCTTAAGAATTAGGAAGTCGGGATTTACATGTTTCACTTTGTCTCCTCGGGCGATTTCTTAAATTCACTCTCTTTTCCATTGTCCATTTCTGAAGAAATGTCTCTGCTCACCACCTCGCTTTAAGACACACGCGCGTGCATAGTCAGACACTCACTCGCTCTAGCTATGTTTGTTTCTACTCGTGATAAAATATTTAGTTTCTTCGTCTCATTTATTTGCCCCCCCCCCCTCCCAAACGCCTTACTGTTTGTCCCTCTCCTTAAAGTCTTCTCTCTCTCTCTCTCTCTCTCTCTCTCTCTCTCTCTCTCTCTCTCTCCCCGACTATCGATTTCTCATTTTGTAATCACATGTCCTTCGTTATTGACATATTCTTATTTCCCAATTCTTTTCCTCCATCCTCTTTTTCTTTTGCATTTTGTACTTTTATCTCTTTACAAGCCTTATTTTTAAAAATATATTCATTCTCCTTTCTCCCGAAACCCAACCCCCCAAAATAATCACCGTAGAGTAACACTCTAAAACAGCAACAATAAGAAAGCTGTATAAGAAAGCTGTTTTATAAAAAATCCAACGTTTTTCTTACTTTAGACATAACATCAAACAGACCACACACATAAAAGCACGCCCAACAGAGAGGCTTCAGCACTTTGCGAGAGTTCGTCTTTAAGAATAGAAGAATACGAATTAATGAGAGAACACAATCTTCTGCGACCGACTCTACGCTTCTGATAATTAATTGAATCTGCGCTTTTATTTACTACTAGATCTAGCTGGGTTTCCCTTTCGATGAACAGACTTAAAAGAATAGATCGTCAGGTCATTGTGGGATCAGCGCACGCACTCTTTGAGAACAGAAACTTCACTTGTTTACAATGGCATCTTAGAAGACGGACTTTCCCTAGATTAGATCTAAACGAAACTTATGACAAACTAAAAGTTAAACTACAGTGACTTCAGACTCCTCAATAAAACTGTGCTCCTTTAAATGATTCTGAATCGCAGTTATTTTTTTTTTTCAAATTCGAACGTTAAGTGGTTCGGAAGTTTTAGGAGGCGAAAGTGACGGACTTTCACATATAATATGTATAGCTTACCTTGTGTCCCATTTTGAGAGCTACTGCCGTATATCAAATTATTATATGTAACATAATACGGAAATCTTACTATGAAAAAAACCCAAACAGAACTGGCTTCTATGTGATTGATTCCTGAATGTAAAGAAAATAATTTTTTTGGTACTCCTAATAGACCTAATTTGAAGTTGTCGTCGAGGATGAAAATGTGTTGAAATTCCTAATTCTTACAAATGTATTGATCATTGCCCCCCTCACACACATACACATACTTAACCTTTTTGATGCACATGCAGCCCCAAATTCCAGTGTCTCGTTCCCTTTTCAAAGACAATTTCAAAGTGAAGCCAAGTCTGCATATTATAGGCATGTGTGTGTGTGTGTGTGTGTGTGTGTGTGTGTGTGTGTGTGTGTGTGTGTGTGTGTGTGTGTGTGTGTGGGGGGGGGGGGGGGGGTAGATATTTGTCGTAACAAGTCGAATTTCATTTGATATTGTTCCAAGAAAGATCATTGCTTTTATGAAAGAGATCGGGTCAGGAGCAACTTTTATAAAATGCTTGAAAGACATATTATTATTTCATATTATACGATACGTTCTTATTGTGTTAAGAACTATGAATCATATCAAGACAAAAGCATTATTTAGACATAAATAATGTTCAATTCTGTGAAAAATAAGCAAAGGGATTGTACATGCAACTTATTTGAACTTTAACTGTGTTGATAGCACCGTTAGATTACAACACGCACTCTCTAACTTACGCGGTTTGTGGTGTAGCAGTTAGGCGTTTCGCGTTTTTGCGAAGAAGACGTGAATTCCATCTCCGAGTGGGTCGGATTTTTCTTCTTTTTAAAAATCAACCCCGTCTGTCTACTAGGATGTTGTATTCCTCTGAACCCAGGTTGGCCCTGACTGACAAGGAAGGTCAAAACAGCCCGCTTCCTAAATGATTTAAATAGTGCCGATTTCAAATTTTTTTAAAATTGTTAATTGTTAATTTTTTTATTTCATTTATTTATTTATTTATTTATTTATTTATTTACTTATTTATTATTTATTTATTTATTTATTTATTTATTTATTTATTTATTGGGGGGGGGGGGTAAGACAGATAGGGTTCAGTTATAGTGTTTGTAAAACTCTCTAATTGAGGTCGATCGTGAGGTTTGAAACATAGCCTATTACTGATAGAGAAATATGTATTGTGTGCTTTGAAGGACATGTGTAACAAAGAATAACTAGTATATTGTAACCGAGGTTTAACCCGACCCATTTGTGAAGTACAGTTGGCGTCAAAACTTCCCTCTTTGCTTATCTCGTTACGTATCTATGCAGCTATTGCAGCGGGAAGTTAGAAGCAGGAGCTTCGGTATATACAGAAGTAGGAAATAGAGAAGGCCAGATGAGATGAGTTTCTTGTTGAGCTTAATCATCCCGTCGGATATATCGAAGATGGAGTGGAGTATTTGAACATCTAAGGTGTAGGTTAAGAAAAATTCTTTCTGCTGTAGCTTCTACGACAGCAAAGTCCCGCATTTTGTGTAATCCCGTGTAGCTCCTCCTTCTACTGATCATCTTGACCTCTGCTAGTGTGTTCTTCATGCAGCCTTAATTCCCTTTCGACCGCACCCCCCCCCCTTTTTTTCCCCATTCCACCCCTTCAACTCCAATCCCATGCTGACGAGCAGAAAACAGCTCGGCGATGTTCACAGAGGAATGTCTAGAAACGTTTCTGAGATGTATTAAGTAGACTTTTTTTTTTAAAGAAAGAAAGAAGGGGGGGGGGGTAGAAGAAACCCGGACGTGCTAGTAGAAGATATCTTTAATTCCAGACAGTTCTGTCTTTCTTCGCTTCCAGCGTGATTCAGGCTATTTTGCTCCTTTATTGCTCTCTTCCTTGCCTTGCGGTAATGTTCTGAGAAACAACCATGCAATCTTGTAGGAGAGGTTAATTGAGAGTGTGCCAGCGCCCAGAGGTACGAGATGGGATTTTGTTGTTCTGGCCAGATTGAGAGATAGGAATGAGCTATTGAAGAAAGAGAAAGTAGAGATTTATGTGTGAGTGAGATCACTGTGGATAGAAAGAACGGGGAGGGGGCGAGCGAGAGAGAGAAAGATAGACAGATAGATAGATAGATAGATAGATAGATAGATAGATAGATAGATAGATAGAGAGAGAGAGAGAGAGA
>NW_004797814.1:290977-293252 GCF_000002075.1 Aplysia californica
AGAGAGAGAGAGAGAGAAAGAGAAAGAGTTGATATAGATTAGGATACTTCAGAGAGAGAGAGAGAGAGAGAAAGAGAGAGAGAGAGAGAGAGAGAGAGAGAAGAAGAAGAGGAAGAAAGAGGGAGAGTAAATTGTAGGTGCTCAAATACATCACGTAGTGGCAGATTAGAAACGACTATCTCTTACAGAAATGTGTTGTTAATTGTCTACAATCACAAATAAATGCACAGTGCAACTAGAATAAATAGAATTTCGAAAGCCCCAGAGAGAGTGACTGGGACAGGAAGTGATCGGAGGAAAACATCGTTGGGGGCGGATAATGAATATGGGAGAATGGACTAAAAGGTCAATTTGCGGAAACGACATTTATCTGGCTCTTCCGGAAGACAGTGTGGGAGGCGGAACTGTTAAAGGCATCTAAATTCCGCTTGTCTGTGTCTTGTGTCTCTGGTATAAAATGTGTCTGGAATTTTCCGTTGTCTAATCTACCCACTATCTCCCCCATTTCCCCCATTTCCAATTCTTGCTCTTTCTCACCTCTTAAGCCTATTTACTACTTCTTTAACGTAATCTCTCATTTTTTTCATGTTTCTTCACGATTATGTGTTTGTTGTTGCTTCTCAGTCCGTCATAATAATGGCCTGCTGGAGGGCAAAACTGAAAGGTCCTACTTCTTTGCTACCCTTTTTTGTTTCTATTTGTCTGTCTTACTTTTTCCCTGCCCTTGATTCGCGTTGTGATGTGAATAATATTCTTCTCTTTACACAGAACTGTAAAGTAAACTCTCTGTCTCCTCTTTTCCCTTCCCTTTTCTCTCTCTCTCTCTCTCTCTCTCTCTCTCTCTCTCTCTCTCTCTCTCTCTCTCTCTCTCTCTCATATCTCTCCGTTCATTTAGTGCTCACCGTCGGACCATAGCCGAGGTAATTTACTTTCATAGTTATGTCTTGTCATTTAGCCCTCACGCTCACTCGCGCTTTCAGGACAGATTAATAGCTTCACCAATAACCGATAACTATTTTTTCTTCCTAAACCATCCCATCGCTACTTTTCCCATTTATGCCTCCGCTGTTCCCTTCAAATAATTCCCGTTTTCCTTTCCCATTCATTCGGATGTTTTTTTTTCTTTTCCACCCCACTTTCGTCATTGACTACTCTCTCCCTTACTCTCTTTCCTCTGTCTTATTCTAGATCTTTCTGTCTCGTGTTTATTCCATTTTTACAGCCCCTCCCTCCACCCCCTCACTCAATATTTGCCTGTGTGTCCCTCAGTTCTCCATACTGTCTGTTACTCTGTCTGTTTACTCAACCTCCCAGCCCTAATTCATTCACCTTTCAGTCCATCAGTCCATTTCATCCAGGCAATGAGCATATATATATAAAAGCCCTTAAGAGACATTTCCTCTGGTACGAGTAGGGGACTAATGACAAAATTTGTCACTCTGTGGAACTAGACACAAATGACAGAAACTGCCAATTTATGAGGGCAATGCTAGTTCGCTCGGTTTATATAAAGGTAAGAAATAAAGGAAGAACAGCAGTTTTCAATCATCAGGCGTATTTGACCTTGCTTAGTTTGAGCATTCTTTAAACACACATACAACCGTTTTTGATGCCCCACTCATCATTTCAATGAAGGTACATGTACCTTACCCAATGGCTAAACTCGTGCAAAATCCTTATCTACGTCTAGCCCACCTTTCTCAATTTTTTTCATTGATTCTCAAGACCCATCAATTGTGTCGATCGCCAAGACTGTCAACGAGAACTAATCGAATCTACAAACCGGATGAATCGAAGAGACTTCCAATCGCAAGTGTCTCCAGTTCATCTGATCGTAAATTTGACTAGTGAAACTAAAATACCACTGAGAACATAGCTTAATCCTATTCTGCAAGACAGACAATAACGTTTTGGCTCCTCCTGATAATGCTTGTTTTTGAATAGTTGTGGTAGCTATTGTTGAGGTGCTTTTGCTCTTTTCAACGTACGGAGACCTATTGAAAGACACGTCTTGAGTCTTACACGAGTTACTGGGAGCAGAGAAAATTACATAGGTCACAAGGTGCAGTCAATGACAGAAACGCGTCTTCAAGATTCTCATATTCCTTTACATGCTTCGCGAGTCCCAGGGAGTACATTGTCTCGTCGGTCTCAAGTTGAATTACACTCATTTGAATTAATACCATACTTTGTTTGTCCTCGTCTTTTCCCCACTCGACTCTGTGTATCCCCTTTCTCTCTCTCTCTCTCTCTCTCTCTCTCTCTCTCTCTCTCA
>NW_004797814.1:294671-298467 GCF_000002075.1 Aplysia californica
GGGGGGGATTAAAGAACCTTTTAGAGCGAAAAAAATAACAAATTTTATTGTGAAATCCTTGGATTGATAAGGAATTTGGGATATCGAGAAATCTTCAGGCAATTCAATTTCTTGTATTGCAGAGTGCTTTCGGGTTTAAAAGGTCATAATTATTTAGAACACACAACTTAGGATGAATCCAGGCCACCCATATAACTTCACCTTGATTCCTATTGACTCTTTTTAATAAGAGAGAATAGAAATAAGGAAAAGAAGATTTTTTACATTTTGAAAAAAGTGACCAAACGTTCGAAAAAAGCTTTTATAAAAACATAAAATGTATAAATTATATACTAGAGGCACCGATTGCTCGTGTGGAGTGTCCATTTCGCGTCAAAGAAACCAACAGTAGATCTAATTCTCCATCGTATTCGGGTTCACCTTGCTTTGATGTCTGTTCTACATCATTTTTGTTTTCTTGGTGAAAAATTTCACCTTGCTCATTGTTTATATTTTCAATGCTGAAAAAATAATCATGATGCGAGTGTAGAACGTGCAATTTTAGAGACTTGCGAACCCCCAACTGACACTATGGTTTAACAGCTTTTTCTAACAAGTTTGGGAGGACACGTTTCATCTTGTTGAAGGTGACTTTAGATATCATTGCCATTCTCTCTTTCTTCTCTGTGTCACTTTTTCACTTCTAGTGTAATTGTGCAACTTCTAACTTTTAAAGTCGATCCGCACATCCAAAAGAAATGTGGCGGAGAAAGATCTGCGGCCACGGAAAAGCAAAAATGTCGACTTTAGAAAAAGGAGCTGAACCGTCCATATGTAAGAACGAAAGAATAGAACTCAGGTCGACAAATATCTTTGTTGCACAATTACACCAGATGCAAAATAATGGCTTACTTTACTTTACTTTATCTGTCCCTTTTTACCTCTAGGGCGTCGAGGAGAGGAAGAGCTTCCTGTCTTTAGCAAGTTTGATGGCCTGACTGAGTGGGATATTGTATGTTCTCAGGGTATCCTTCACATCCTGGGTCCAGGTCTTTCTTGGTCTTCCTCTTGCCTTGTACCCTGACACTTTACTATAGTATGCTTTACTGGCAAGCTGGTTAGGTGTCATACATGTGAGATGCCCAAACCGCCTGAATGCCTTCGAATGTAGTGGATGACCGGTGTTGTTACCACCGTTTCTCTGATCTAGTTGTTTCTGACCATGTCCCGTTTGGTTTTGTTGACGGCTCTCCTTAGACATTTAATCTCGCAGGTGGTTATCCTAAGTTCCAGACTTTTGATCAGGGTCTATGTCTGGCACTGGTAGGTCAAGGTGGGGATGAAGATAGAGTTAATGAGCTTGGCTTTGGCCTCAATGGGGGTGTTAGGATGTTTGAGGATTGGGGCAAGCTGGTAGCTGACGCTGTTAGCCTTTTGTACTCTCGTCTCAATTTGTCTGTTGAGACTTCCGTCTTCCGAAAGGATGCTACCAAGATACTTGAACTCTCTGATTTGATTCAGCGGATTTCCGTCGATGGTGATGTTAAGGTTACCAGGTGTTCTTCTGATTTTCATCGTCTCCGTTTTGCTTTTATTGGTCTTTATGCTGAGCTCTTGACATTGTGCTTGAAGTTACTCTTGTTTCTCATATGCCAACTATATGCAAAATAAGATAAGATAAGATAAGATAAGATTCATCTTTATTGTCCAGATCCTGGCACATTGGTTTGGTGTTCCACCACGAGTACACACACACATACACACACACACACACACACACACACACACACACACACACACGCACACACACACACACACACACACACACACACACTCACACACACACACACACACACACACACACACACAAACACACACACGTACACACGTGCACACACATGCACACACAAGTAGGCTTACAATCACATGCATAATATAAATGAGCAGCAATATAAACAATAATAATCGTAAGCTAGATACACACTTAATGTTATTTTGATGCATGCTCTAAGGTCGTAAGTACAATAAACAAGATGGTTAAGATGAAAGCATTTTGATAGATGATGGTAAAAATGACCTTCTGCATCTTTCTTTGTTACAGATCAGAAGCATGGGTCTTTTACTTCTGACTGATGTTTTTATTTGAGGGAACAGGGGATGTTTTCTGTCTAAAAAGATGGAATTAATTTTCTTAGTGCAAGCTGTTATGTACAATTCATCCAAGTAGGGGAATGAAGATGTTGAAATTTTACATGGCACCGAGATAAAAAGAGAGAATTACAATATCTAAAAAAAAAACCTTCAACAAAATGAAACGAGTCCTCTCAAACAGAATCGTAACAGGGAACACAAAGATTAGAACCTTAAAGTGTGTGTGCGCGGTCAGTCCTTTCGTAAGGATGTGAGAACTGGACTCTAAGCATGGCTCAAAGAGAAGAATAAAAACAACCGAAACCAGAATTTAAACAGAATACATGTACTGAGAACCTCCTGGACAGATTGAAAGACAGAGAGGGACACTAAATGTCAGGTTGTTCAAAATCTATAATCGTATAATCGTAAACATCACCAAGAGCCAATTTTAAATTCTTTGGCCATATAAACAGAGCAAATAGACTAAAGAGACTGCTGCTTTGCAACTCATATCACAATGAGAATAACTGAGGTGATCAGAAAGACAGACAACAGGAAGGAGTGGGGTATCATGATCGTCACTGAAGAAGAAAAAGAAGGTGTTTATTTGACACTGAGTTACAAACAACAGTCTTAATCAATTTTTGGTGTTATAAATATTCAATCTTACCAGACATAAAAGCGCATTATGGAAGAAAGAGATGTTAGCCTATATAAGCGAAAGGAAGAAACAAGAAAAAGAGGAAAGGGAGAGAAGATAAAGACGACGCCCCAAAGAACATATCACACACAAGCCTCTTATTCCACTATTAGATTATTAGTAATTTGATGGTATGCTGTCAATCTATTTGCCCTTTTCAGAGCCCCCCCCCCCTCCCACTGTCATCCCCGACGAACCTGTTGGGCTACCCTTTTTCCTTTAATGAAAAAAAGCAATATATTATTATATATTATATATTTTATATTACAAAATTGTATTATTATATACATTTCTGTCTGTCTGCTGCTCGGACTTTGTATCCCTCTCAGTTCAGGCTGACCCTGATTGGCAGGGTCTAAGTCTAAGCATCCCGAGTTAGATTATCTCAATTAAAAAAACCCTCAATATTGTCAAGACATTTATTCTTTTCTGATTTCAGCTGAAGTTGGTACCATTATTTATTATTTTTCTTCGATGTGTCTCCTCGCCACGTGCGTCTGCGTTTAGTGTCACGATTTCATCACTTCCTAGGAATTTTTTGTGTGTCTTTGCGCACATTTTTGCGGTATCTCGTTCACAGTACACTAGGGTAATTTCATTTTTTTCCAGTTGCATACTCAAATTGTTAGAGATTGGTTAAGTATGGTCAGGCGAAGTTCTTGAAGCACTCACGCGTGTGAACTGGATTTCCCATCTAGTTTTGATAGAGCGGCCAAAGGCTCACGTGCGGGGACTTGGTGTGGAAGGCTTCGGGGCGAACAACGAGAGTTCTCTTTTTTCCTGAAATCGTGTTCACTCGATCCTTTTCTCAAAGGTATGAATATCTCTTTTTTGAGATATCATTAGCCTATTTCTGAAGTACAATTTTTATGTTTGGATTCTATCAGTGCTGGGTGTGATGAAATCAATTTGATTAGAGAATTTCTGTAGTTTGATCTTGAGTCGTACACGTGACAGTGCTATGGGGAGTTAGTGACCCCCCCC
>NW_004797814.1:298988-309235 GCF_000002075.1 Aplysia californica
GAGAGAGAGAGAGAGAGAGAGAGAGAGAGAGAGAGAGGGAGAGGGAGAGACAGAGACAGAGACAGAGACAGAGACAGAGAGGTTTCATTGAATATTTTTTTTTGAGTATTGAAAAACAAAACAAAAACTAACCCCAATACAACCACGATTTCAGGGAATAATTTCTTTTACCCCCCCCCCTCCAAAAAACAGTATAACCACTCATTAAGCTCACACAAATTACAGACATGTTACTTACGTTTTGCCCCAGATCGAAATCATAACCATTAGCTCCTACTTTCACTTACACTTGGTTTTTTTTCCCAACCTCCTCCTCTCTTTTTCCTCTCTGACGCCATGTTAACAACTCCATCGTGTCTCCCTCCACTCCCCACCCTCTGCCCAACCCCTTATACCCTTCAATTCTTATCTTTACAAACCCTGCGAAGAAGACATTGAACTGTCGATGTGATTACATTTTACTTTTTTGTTAGCGTGAATTTGTGGCGAGTTCCTGGTGATATCGAACAACATAAAACAGTTCATATGAATTAATCGTAGTCTCTGTCTCCACCTGTCTCTGTCTCTCTCTCTCTCTCTCTCTCTCTCTCTCTCTCTCTCTCACTCTCTCTCTCGTCCCACCATTAATGACACTCATCCTTATATTCGGCTCTTTTTCCAAAATGAGAATTTCCCTGAAGCCTGACATCCGTAAACTAGATGCATCCGTCCATAAGGTCTCTCCCAGAAGTTAGATTCCCGTTCTGAAAAATCCATAACTTTTATTTTAGTCATGAAATTAATGTTGTACATACCTACAAACCCGTATTTACTGTTTAACACAACAATGCACTTTTTCATCCCGTGAGCCAATGGTCAAACATAGCCACCACGTCCAGCCGCTTCGGGCAGAGTCCTTAGCGCAATACTATTATTAAATTTTGTTTCGAGTACAATCGAATCGCTGCCCCTTTATCCTTCTTTGGTTTTGACCAGGTGCTAAGTCTATATAATAATACCTGTCCTGTTGTTTCTGAGTTGTGAGAAATTAAAAACGTACGCTTTTTAGTCGATTACCTTGTACTCTATGTTTGACAAAAGTATTGCATTGACTCTTAATTTTATACAGTTACTTTGCCTTATACCCCGACCCGTATACTACACAGGAAGAATACGAGTCAGATGCACCGTTGAGAAGTCAATATAGTTTGCACTTACATAGTAAAGATTGAGAGGAAGGAAAGGAAAAGAAGGCGAGATGGTGATGATTGTGGTTATGCATGTGGTTATGCAGAAGAAGAAGAAGAAGAAGAAGAAGAAGAAGAAGAAGAAGAAGAAGAAGAAGAACAAGAAGAAGAAGAACAAGAACAAGAAGAAGAAGAACAAGAACAAGAACAAGAACAAGAAGAGGTGTTTTGGGAGTGGGAAGGGAATGGGCGTGGGCTAAAGTTTTGTCTATCTTTTATTGATTTATCTTTCCTCTTACCTGTCTTTGTCCTTCCTACTTGTCTGAACACACTCACCTAAGCGTGTGCCCACGTATGCATAGTCTCCCACGCTCAAACACACGGTCGAATCTACAAATCAGAAATAGATCCACACCAATTCACGCAAGCAAACTCCCTTCAGCCGCGCCTACGTACATTACACATATGATTGGCCATGTCGCATATTATAGGTTTCAGCTTCGGGCAAGACCTCCTTTTTAAATCTGCACATCCAATTTTCAGAGTTCTTTTGAGTAAATTCTTTTTAGAAACCTGCGTATTATCTTGCGCCATCGTTTCTGCTTCCCCGATTCTAATTTTAAAAGTACTGCGCATTTCATAATTACCAGGCCCTTTCTTTTTCATGATCGTCCCCTGCAGTGCTTTCCATTTTTTTGTTGTTGGTTGTTTTGGTTGTTTTTTGTGTGATAAATGTCAGTATCGCTTTATGCTTTGACTGCTGACATCGTAGGCTTACTGTGCAGTTTCCCCTTCCTATTTGGTTTGGTCCAGCGTTCACTCACAGCAATCTTTTTATGTGCCCTTAGAACCATAGTATCTTGTTGTGGAACTCCAGTAGACAGGATTACATGAAGTTCTTTTTTATGTAGATGTGAATTGTTTTTACCAAGGCAAATGTAAGCAGCCTTAAAAACATATAACATCTTCTCATATCATGCTACACCATTAGGTCGTATAAGTGCAGAAGATTAGAGGTATTACTAGATATGAACGTACAAATTACTAAAGGAGAAAAGATAGACGATAAATGATACATTGATAGCAAGAAGGAGCAAATCACACCAGACCACCCGCCACACACCCACATGCATGTCAGCGGTTATGGTTATGAAACAGTGGATAACTTCAGAAGTCAATACTATTCTCTTGATCTGATTTGTTCTCCGAAAACATCGTTGACCTTTCAGCCATTATAAATTAATCAGGTTGTCTTTTCTTTTAAGAAGTTCAACCATCACTGTTTATCTATGTTGAAGAATTTTTTTTTCAAGTGAGCGCTCTGGTGTGGTTTGCTCTTTTTTCTTATCAGACATCTATTGTTCTTAGATTCTCTATATTTCCTCATTATTCACTTTGTATGTTTCTTTTTAGAAACTTCCAATCTGCGGCACTTATACGACCTATTTGTGTTGCAAGTGTCCAAAACTTAACTAAAACTAAATTCAACAAAAGAAATTAGTATTGGAGTTCAGTAGGATGACAATTAGGTGTTGCCTAGAAAGCAATTCGTCCTTTGTTTTCCCTCTGCCTTTGGTAGATATTGGTTTTCTCGTCATGTGTGCAGAGGACAATCACCAATTACGTCTAAACCAACAACGTTACCCAGGGTCGGGTCTCTAACAGAGCCCTGTGTAACAGAAGCCGTCTATTTACTTAACGACAGCGTGAGCTCACTATACTTTGATGCAGAGCTTTGTCTACTTTGTTGTTCGCCAGGAAATGGTCGGTTCCGAACTTTTCGTAGGGTGCGGAAGGTTTCATGATCGACGCATGAGAAGATTCATTTTTTTTTCTCTGAATAATATAAAGAAGTAGGTGGATAATAATTGAACCCTTAGTCCGAGGGAGGGGATAGCGGGCGTTGTCGTAGGTCTTGTGCAAGCAATAGCTTGTTTTTTTGTGGGTTTTGTTTGGGGGAGACGTTTTAATATTATTTGAAATATGATAATACTTATAGAAGTAGTATCTGAACAGCAGGGAAGGATTAAAAGAGGAGAGGGGAGAAGGAGATACATGTAGTTCCCAGCATTGACCAGACAACATTGATTTAAACTGTATATAATATTACAGCATTACAACTTATAAAGTGACGTGAAAACTGAAAACACAAAGGTTCTGCGTTAACCAAGTTCTGCCGCTAACTAAAAAATAATACTATATGATTTTTTTTAGCCTTCCCTCTACACCACAAAATAGTCAACACATATACATACACGCACGATCACACATACATGCATAGGCCCAAGATACACGCAGAAACACACACACACACACACACACACACACACACACACACACACACACACACAAACACACACAAACACTCAGAGACGCTCGCATCTCATTCATTCACATGTTCTCAGGTCCCCGCTTTCGTTCTTTTTTGTTTTAAATTCCATTTTTTTTTTACCTGAGCCCTTCTCGTTTTCGAGAAAATTCAAAAGTTGTGTGTTTTTTCCCCCTTGACTTTCGTCCTATTGTTTTGTTTTAATTTCGCTTTTATACTTTCGCAACGTTTTTTATGTATTCGGATGATGAGGATTGGAAGACACAGCTATTTCTAGATGAGTCCATGCATAGCACGCGTCCCATTCTGCACGCTTGGCTAGTCAATGGAGACGTGAAATCACTTTGAAATACGCACGGTTGAGGAGCTAAGAATTGGCAGAAATGCACGAACGAGTAACATCTTTCCAAGTGCCCACGGGCCTTTTTGCATCTCTATTTTTAGTCACGACCAGCTGATGATAGAATACTAAACAGGGTTCACGCTTGTTCACTCACTTCTGTTGCACTGACTAACAGTTCTCATTCGAATACAAAGGTCTCATACTGAATAGCTCCATCGGTGGAATAATGTATAAATCAAACTTCGTATCGTAGCTTTGGCGTCAGTTTTCACAGTAGTAGCGGCAGCAACAACAACAACTACTATAACAACGGCAACACCGACAAAGAAAGTGTTATGCCGATAGTTGCTGCCTCAATTGGCATCTTCTTAAAATTTTTCCAAGTTTCGTTGGTTTTTAAAAATATTTTAAACATCTTTAGTTTTGGATGTGTGCGTTAATTAGGGTTCATCTTGTTGGCTGGTTTTAAGTGGGTTTCGTATTATTCGTACTTCAGGTAATTCCTACACGGATTTGTAGGTGCGGATGGTTTGAGAGCGCCACTATAGTAGGCATAACTTTGAGTCTATTCCTTAATTCTCTCTGTCTATCGATCTTTATTTTTGTAAAATCCAACGCACAAAATGGCTCCACTAAATTTAGAATATTTCACAGCTCCACGTGTTCGGTTTTGTTTTAGCATTTTTTAAACCAGTGTTGAGAATTTGTGTTCCTTTCATGAGCAAATATAAAGATAGTGAATTTCTGATACGGTTTGACAGGTGCGACGAAAGAACGTGCTTTTCTTGGGAACGAGTAATATCAGTTTCTAATCAATTTGAACTTTTGACCTATTTGTTTTTCGAAAACACAAACAATCTGAGTGTTAATAGTTGTATGGCTGCTTTGATTTTTTTTTCTAGAGTAACCCAAGTGTCAATATTGTCGACACTTTATTGTTTATTGTTGACACTTAAATCTTCTGCTCGGGTGGATAATGTTTTATAGCTCAACTGCCAAGTAAAGAACGTCTACTCTCAATCTTCGTTAGGCGATTCTCATTGTCAGACACTACAATTCCACATTTGGATGGCCGACAAAAGGTCATCACCACACGCAGAACGCCGTGATCGTCTACTTGTGGTTTATTCATTCGACACTCTATCTCAGCCATGGAGACATGAATAATCCACTGTTTACCTCATGCTCGAGTGCATCAACACAATCTTGTCATGTAGATCCCGAGCTGTATGGGAATAAAACAAACGTGTGTGATACATGATCTTCCGAAGATGAACTGAAATATTATAGTGAGTCCGAATCTCATGTTTGATCCAAAGATACTGTAACAAAGGAGTTAGATGGTGGTTTCCCTTTGTTACTGACTCTGCACGCCTTTCCGTTTTCCTACAGAACTTGGCTGCGGTCCTGTTAGTGTGTGTTTCCTTTCTATGTACATACCTTGAACAAAGAGACATTATTTCCATACTGTGTGAATGTTGTGTTACTGTGTGTGTGTGTTGTTGTTGTTTTTTTTTGGGGGGGGGGGGGAGGTTTTGGGGGGGGGGTATGAGGGAGGTACTTTATCCGTATGCATACCTACTTATAGCTTGCTAGTGTAGATTATATTTAAACTAAAACACCCCCCCAAAAATTAAAAAATAAAAAATAAATAAATAAGTAAATAAATAAAACATTATAAACAACCCCCCTCCCCCCCCCCCTCAGGTCCGCTGCCTCTCAGTTAGGGCGTGTAATTCCCCTGACTGGTGCGGTGGCCTTATTTGAAACGCAGCCTCTCGTTCTTCTAATAACACTGACCCCCCACCCCCCATCCTTCCTCCAAAACCCGTGACAATTTGGAGGTCGCCTTCGAAGTAACGACTTGGACTAACAAGGCGTTAGGTTTGTTATATCCCCTGATTAAAACTCAAACATTCTTGTTTTGTGCAATTCTGGTATTGGTTGACACGATTTAGCGTTTTCTTGCGTCTGTCTTGCTTTTCGCTTTGTATCATCGTTGCGAGTTGTTGAAATTGGAAAATAAATCGCTTTTTTTCTGTCAGGTGCTAATAGTAGCGCTAGCTAGCTCAATTGGCATCATTCTAGACCATTGTTCGTCCTGGTTTGAATTCCTCCGAGTTGGAAGTTTTGGAAAGTGGGTTTTTCAAGTTTCTCATGTCCTTGGTTTGCCTATTGGGAGTGGATTTTTTAACGGGATATTACTATTGTGTGTCCGGTCACTCCTCTTTCTTCTCAAAGTGATGTTGTCAAACCTATCTGCTCTGAGAGAAAACAGTTCTCTCCGCTACATTGTATCGGGTTGAGAATTGAAAACAGAAGAAGAATGAAAGAATAGAGATCATCCAAATGAACATACCAATCTACTCCCCCCCCCAATCTACTACTGTTTTTCAGATTCTGTCCTTTTGTTTCGAAAATCTATTTTCAACGCCTTGGCAAGTTAGTGACAAGGTATGTTAATGAGAAATGAGGCAATCAATGTCCAAACTTCAAAGGAATTGTTTTGACATAATTATTCCATCAAAAGCCCAAAGAAATAGACACAAAAATAGCAACCCCACCAAAAAAGGGCCGATTCCCCGCACCTTTTCAGAATACAATACTTGTTTAACACAAACATTCCAAGGACTGATAAACTTCCAGCGCTGTTGTTACTGACTTGTCCATGCTTGTTTCGTGGACTTGCCTTTACGCTGAGTTTGTTCCTTCAGGAAAATCCATAATTCAAGTCAGTATCGTAACCTAATTTCTCATGTTGGGGAATGTTCATTATTTTACCCAATCGGAGATAAACTAGACAAAGTTGATAAAGCCATCAGTGTCTTTTGTGGAATGCGTAGGCTCGTCGCTGATGCACGCTAAAGACGTGAGTTCAATTCTAATACGGGTAAAATAATTTTTGGAACTTCTCTTTTTACTTTGGAGATGCTCTTATATCTCACTCTAAACGGTTAAACTGACTGGCAGGGTTGAACCAGTCCAAATTCTAAATAATTTAAAGTGTTTCTAACGGGACGCAGAACAGTTACTGGTTGATCATTTAAGGGAGGCAAAGGCGAAGCAACTGTACCGAATATTTTTATTTTTGCTTTAATATTTTTACCCCCAAAAATGAAAGTAATAGTATGTAGCTTCTGTGCTTATGTGTCATTCTTCCTGGCGTCTCTTGAACAATGGAACACAAGTAAGAGCCTTCCCCTTAAATGGTCGCTTTTAAGCACAACTCCCTATCCCGAAAAATGCAGTTTAGAGAAAATTTTTAGGTAAAGTTTTTGCCCCCTTCTCAGTTTCATTAAAAGACAAGAAGAGGTTTCTCTATAACCACACTTAATATTCACACCAATGAAACCAAACTTCTCCTATAGGTAGAGAAATGCCCACATTTGGTATAGGTCAAGATTTCTGGAAATCCCCAAAATCTGGGTAAACCTGCTTGTCCTTAGAAGCGACCAAATAAACCTGATTGTTGTTATGATAGTCCTCGCTTCGTGTGTGTGTATTTCAGCCACAAGCAGCAGGATAGCTGTTAGTTATGTAGAGACCATTGCTTTAGTTTTCACGAATGAGTGACCCTCGCTACTCCACTGTCTTAGAAATAAAGTAACAACTCACCCTTTCTCCCGAAGACTTAAATTCCCTGTGTGCTAGTTTAAGTGATTATATCTTGTGGCTACGAATCTAAACACGCTCAGTATTCTTCCTCTTTTTACTTCATTTTAGTGATTCTAGTGTTCTCTGCGAAACTATGGTTGCCATCGTGCCTTCTTGCTGTATTTTAGAACTCAGTGACACTAAACTGTGGGAGCTTGACAACAAGCATCTTTTCCGCTTGCCCGTCTGGTAGGCAATGATGTTAACCTAGTCCTTTTAGCACTCTCTAGTATTGAGTGCGTGTTACGGGGTTCCTTGGAAGTGTGTGGTACTAAAATAGTCTGCATAGGGGTACTAGAGACAGTCTGGGTGAAATCACCATTATAGATAATAATGGACAGTCACCCTCCCCCTCCTCCTACCCTATCTCTGTCTCTGTCTTTGCCATTCTCTCGCTCTTTTTCCCCCCATGTTCTTTGTCTAACTCCCCCACTTCCACACAAACTCTCTCTCTCTCTCTCTCTCTCTCTCTCTCTCTCTCTCTCTCTCTCTCTCTCTCTCTCTCTCTCTCTCTTACTCTCTCTCTCACACACACATACACTCATATATATATATTATATATAGGTATTTATATAAACACGCACACACACATACACACACACGTACACACATACACACACACGCGCACACACATACACACACACACACACACGCGCGCGCGCGCGCGCGTACGCACACGCACAAGTACCTCGTTACTGTGTTGGTACCGGGTAGGCAGTCTTATTCTCTAAAAAATATGTTGGCTGCTGTTGTAAACAAGGAGTATCATTGTCCCCAACTGCATGGTTCAAACCTTGAACTTTGGAGTTTCGGGTATTTTGGAGCATTCGCATTAACGTTTGTAGCCTAAATGCATCCATTAAAAAAAAGTAATTGATCAGTTATTCTTGCCTGTTGTATCGCTTCCTTTTCATAATCAACCCCAAAATGCAAAGACTCAAGTTGTCAAATCCGAAGGGGACTTTGAAAGCATGTTCTGAGTAGGATGTTTTCCTTTCTGTTGCTTGACCTTGGAGAATTTTAAGAGTGTAGACTTTAAAATGACGTTCTTCAGCGGTTGAAGTAAATGGAAAGCTGACGGTTTTTCACTATATTCGTATTATTATATTTAATGGAATACGTTACTTACTCTATAGAACAATCATAAACATTGTTTTTAGTGACCAAAGAAGAGACAAGAGCATTTCATAGTATGCTAAGGATGTGATGAACATTGAAGCCACATTCATCATTTGAAAAAACTCACTGACGTATGGAGAGTGTTGGTTTATCTTTTTTTCTGTCCTTTCAATATTATTTCCCCGAATGATTGAATGACAAAGACTCCTCGAACAGACATGGAGATATAGACAACCCATTGCTTTCTGGTCAACCAAAAATATAGAGCCCCCAAATCTGACAGATTCGGGCTCGCCTTCGGGTTTAGCTTTTTACTTTTACTAAAAGTTTTAGTGAGGATTTCGCGGCTTTGGCAACACAAAGGTCATATAAGCGCCGAAGATTAGAGGTATTACTAGAGATCTATGTAACATAAAAAGAAAAGAAAGAGGTGAGAATCAGGACAAGAGATGTTTGATGGGAGCAAACCATTCCCCAGCACCCGCCAACCATCCACCTTCAAATAGACATTTGTGTTTCCTAAGTCGTTAAAGTCAGAGACGGAGGGTGGACTAATAGTGCCCCCCCCCCCAAAAAAAAAAAAAAAAAAAAAAAGTTTTAAAGACACTGAAGACTTAGACTGCTCCTTTTATGATGATGAGTAGGACCGATCAGAAAAGCAAAAATAAATACATAAATAAATAAATAAATAAATAAATAAACGAAAAAAAAGTCATGACAGTCAAATGCCGAGACTGGCATTGGCCCAGCAGACCACAAGGCTTTGTTTGTAGAAAATATTTCTTTAAAAACCCCAGGAAAGCTTTCAGGAGTTTTAACCAACTAACCATATGAGAAGGCCTTTACTTTTCTCATTACCATTATAGCTACCTATGATAGTTGGCAAGATCTATTACATTTCTCCCTCCTTGAGTGTTCAAGGTCAAATTTAGTTTATGATTGACAAACAATTACTATTTAAATCACATAAAAGGGGGAGAAAAAGAATCCCTGGATCAGAAATTTGATCTGCAAATTTAGAACTCGGAGTGGCGATTTACAAAGGTGAAGGTTCAAGGCCCTTTCTGTCTCCACTGATACCATGTATAAGGCTATTATTAGGTTACAAGAACAATACTGTTCGACAGCTTCTATTCTCTAACAAGTACGTCTGTCTTCCTCAGACCGCCTACTCTCTGTTTGTATTATTCTGTTCTTCCAACAGTGGTGTTCTACTTTACATTATTCCTTCTCACTTTTTCCCCCTACGGCACCGTTTTTCTCGAACTTGTTTCGAAAAGGGTTGCTCCGATTCTCGTTGTGAATTTCTTTTTGTCTCCTTTCTCTGGAAATATAGCGTGAGTGTAACATTTTTCTTTCTTGTGAAGGACAACCCTGTTGGGTTCTACATCTTAACTATCTCTGTTTAGTGTCTGTTTTTCTTACTTATCTTCCCTGCTTAAACTGACAGCAGCTGTTGTGTTGGTGTGCTTCTCTTCAACTCGGGAAACTTATTTAAACCACATGGTCGACCTTTGTAACTGGTGCAATTTGCGTGATAGATCTAGATAGAAAATCTTTTGAACAAACCAAAACACACAAAAATCCCCTCAAAAACATTCTCCTATTCCGTTTCTTTATGTCTGTTCTACTCTCC
>NW_004797814.1:309461-314323 GCF_000002075.1 Aplysia californica
CTGTGTGTGTGTGTGTGTGTGTGTGTGTGTGTGTGTGTGTGTGTGTAAATGTGATCATATGCACATCCTTTTGTCTTTTGTCCATCAGTCTCTATCTGTTTCTCTTGATATGTTCCGCTTTAAGCATTTATAGATCACAGCGTCACAGTGGTTTTATCACGTATGCATATCTGCAAAGTTCAGTGGCCAAACCAAACAAAGCAGTAATACATAAAGATACAGGCAGATGAGATGTGTTCCCGTCTAAGGTCCCAGCCATTGCTTTTTTTCTTGAATTGGGAATAAAACAATAGGTTAAAGGAAATCGTTTTTTCTTTACAGTGCAACTCTACCCCCCCCCCCTTATTTTCTGGGTTTCTGAGAGTCTGTTCTTTTGATTAATCTGAACCATGGCCCCCTACCCCCTTGTCTCTCTTTATTCCACGTGCCATTTGTGTGTCTTTGAGATCTTCCTTCCATTTTTTTCCTTAGCCTAATGTGCCTCTCTTTGTCCTCCCAGTTTGCAAGGTTTCATATTATTACAAGTATTATGGAACTGATATTTCAATGTCATTTCTTCAAGTCTCCCCCCCCCCCATTTTCCCATTGTAAGCCTTTACCTAATGATAAGAGATACATTCACTCGCCTAATTGCTCCTATCTTGTTTCGTGATCGTTATTATTACATTACTACGGGGTTGTGTCGATGGGCCTGTCGTTGCACTTGTTTTGTATGTACCTTGGTTCGGTATCCGTAAGATGGAAGGAGAGGAAAAGGTTGTGCCCTTTCGCCTTGGAACTGTGGTGATTGATTATGAACAGAGGTCATCTGGATCTTGCCCTCGTCAACATTCGCTGTTGACGTGTGCCGTCCTTATTACTTGGAGGCGTTTCTCGGGACCACTTTTTTCCTGCCAGGTGGTTGTGCGAAGCCACTGGTGTGTCCTACTCCACCACCACCCCCACCCCCCTTTTCAGCCCCGTTTCTCTGCTTTGTTCTGTCTATCTTTCGTTTTCCCAGTTCCAATTGACAGCTTGTCGATGTGCATCTCTTTTGCTCAAGCTAAAAAGTGAAACTTTTTCATTCTTTTAAAGTACCTAGGGCTGTCATCACCGTACAAATAAAACTGTTGTCTGGGTTCTAATGAATGCTGAAATAGAAAGGGAAAAAAATGAAAAGGTCGATCAATGACCTAAATAAGAGATAACTTTCTTTCAGTACTGTTTGGCCGTTTACATTTTTTGGAAATCTTCTGATCCACGGCATTTAGTGAACTGTCCGTTGTCAGATACCCACCCACCCCTCACACAGACTTTGCAAATATGAACATCAAATACGAGGCTAAGGTTTTAGAGCTACAGTGCGTACTTGCCATTTTATCTGCAATTCAAGTCAAGAAAAAAAGTTGAATCCTTTTTAAAGCGGGAAACTATCAGAACAAAACAAAATAAGACAAAAACAAAAACAAAAGATAATACAAGTGCATGATCCTGAATAAAGTGGATGGGTAGAATATTTACCTGGATCTGTCTTCCTTTCGCCTTCATATATTTTTACTCTAACCGAAAGGCCGAAACGTCGTCTGCTTTTCAGCTATCTATCGTTTTCGAGTTATTGTAGGGAAGAACTTACAGCCAGTCGAGCGACCTCAAATCCAACAAGCCACATGCGGGTACTTGGGGGATTTTGCTAATAGTAATAGAGTTTTATTTTTTTCAGCACTCTCTGTTTATCAGTCTTGTATTACCCAATAACTGAATCGCAATTTTATTACTGTCAACGAAACAGTATTAATTTTGGGCTCTGTTGGAGATTTTTCAACAGCTTGAACAGTTGTGTCAAAAATCCCCAAAGTTTTAAAAAAATCGGAGGTTTACAAGATAGCTCTAAATTCGTGAAATCTATGTTATTATGTCAATGTGCTTCTCCTTACTGAAGTGTACTAATTGATGACACATATCTCCCCAGGCATGTACCTTCTGAGCAAGTACATTAAGCAGAAGACAAACACTACTGTGATCTTGTCTGGCGAAGGATCAGACGAGTTGGCGCAGGGATACATCTACTTCCACAAGGCTCCTTCTGCTGAGGATGCCGATAAAGAAACACATCGTCTGCTTAACGACCTTTATATGTATGACGTGCTGAGAGGAGATAGGACTACTTCGGCCTGGGGGTGAGAACATCCCAACTCTAATAATATGTTTATTTGTAAATAGTAATCTAAAGTATATCAAACTTGTTTAGCTATTAGTTACCTATGCTTAAAAGGTGATCAGGTACGCTTCTCACTCTCAAAGTGTGCCACCAAAATCGATACAAAGTGCGTTTTGTTGAACTGACTTCACGAACTGTGTTTGAACTGTCTGTTATTGTTTTTGTTTGTCTAGAAAAAAATCAACCCGATCTATAGTGGGGTTTTTTTTTTGGGGGGGGGTGTGTCATGCGTCCTTTTGTTTCTTGTGCCAAACAAATATAAATAGGCCTACTTTTGCTATTGTATAGTCTGTATTTCTATCAGAAAGACTTTTGAACGGAATATTGTGGGTTACAACCTTGTTTGTGGTTGAATCCTCTCAACACAAACATTTTATTCCTTACAAAAACATGCTAATATAGTATGTTAACACTTTTATATACAAGCTTTTCAGTCAAAGTGTTACATTCTATTATGAATTACACATTATTTTGAGGGATTTTTCTCTCTGTTGATTGTTTATCTTTCTTTTCTCTATCCCGTCCCCTGAAATTATACCAGTTATCCTGTCGACGAGCTTTTTGTCATTTAACCAACTAAAGTCACGGCTGACGTAACTACTTTTGTCCTCTCACAGCTTGGAGATCCGAGTTCCATTTCTGGACCACCAGTTCACCAGCTACTATCTGTCCCTCAAACCGGAACTCCGGCAACCGATCGATGGCATCGAGAAGCATCTGCTCAGGTGAGCTCACGTTTTGGTAGAAAACCGAATTTTAAAATCTTATATGTGAGGCATCGTGGTGGAATCAGGCTCTCGTCAATTTTTGTGCATGTAGAGTTATTGGTATATTCTTAAAGCTTGTTCACTTGTCTTTATTTGGATAAAAAAAAATATCCATTTATCTTGAATGAAAGTTGAGATATTTGCGAATGAAGGAGGTGGGGTCACCTGTTTTCAGAGGTAAAATTAGTGAGAAAATGTCCGCCAAAGATTAGTTATTTCCTTAGCTTAAGAGTCCATGGTAACTGAAAATTTATATTTTTTGTGCCTTTAATGAGCGTTTTTCAGAAAAAATCCACACAAAAATGAGTTCTTTAATGGGCATGAAAGATGTTGAATCAAAAAACAAAAATTTGATAAAAATTCATTAACCTGCGAAAAAGTGGAAGTTTCTTCATTTTGATCATTTTGACGAGAGCTTGATTCCACCATGCTGCCTCACATATGATGTCTATCCTTACCGCTGAAACTTCTGTGTTTTGCAATCAGTAATCTTTTCTAAAGGTTTTGTTAAAGGTAAACGACCCGGTGACTATAAGCAGTCCACTGTAAACCATCCGGGGACGTGTTCTTAATATCTTACACTTTTGGATGTGTCACTCATACGTCTCTCGTGGTGGGGTGGAAACGATGCTCTTATCATCTTTTAATATTGACCTTTCTCCTGAATGTCCAGATGAGTTAAACTCAGATATACTCTCTCTTAATCCCTTTCGTCCAAACTTCTGTTTGTGTATTGTAAGTTTATCTAATCTAAGCAAAATGAAATAAAAAAAACAAACAAACTACAACGACAAAGCGTTCGGTCACATAACAGGACCCTTTAAGAGAGCTATTGTAAATCCATGAAAGCTGTGCAGCGGAAGAAGTATTTCGGCCGTTCACTATCTAAGCACTGCCCCTGAGACCCATAAACATTTTGCAGATCGGCGTTTGATGAGGCTGAGCTCCTTCCCAATGAAATTCTCTGGAGGCCAAAAGAGGCGTTCAGTGACGGCATTTCTTCAGTGAAGCGCTCGTGGTTTGAGATGATCCAAGACTACTGTAAAGAGCAGGTGCGTACCACGAGTTTGAATAACAAGGTAAAAAGTAAATACAACACCCCCCAAAACACAAACAAACAAACAAAAGAACACCACAACCTCCAAAAACAAACAAACACACAAACAAAAACAAGACCACAGGGATCACCTAAAAGGCAATGGGAGTTAAAGTAAGTAATTCAGTAGGTCGTACAAGGAGCAAAAAAAGTTGTATAAAAACAACTTGCAGTATTGTTCGCTGCGGGGATAATGGATTCATTTAATTCCTCGCTTTCTTTTCGTTTTACGTTTACGAAACATTGGTAAAAGTATGTCTACCTTCTCTCAACTGCCATTCCTTGTAGCGAAATAATGAAAGAACTAGGGGAAAAAAGGATCACATGCCCTATAGTTAACCGAGACAGTCCCGAAAGTCCCAGACCAGTGAGCTGGGTCATTACCGGGAAATAAAATCGGAAACTGGCGTTTCAGAGTTTTCATTTCAGTCTCGATGGATCACACCCCCCCCCTTTTTTTTATCCCTAAAAAAAAGTATGTTTAAAAAAGAGAAAAAGTCTCATTTCTCTGATTGCTACTTTCCTCTGTGATGTAAACTCTTTTAGACCGACTCACCTTTCGATGGTATTCTCAGTGACATCAGTATCATGGCTCTATCGCAAATGATGTGGTGCCATTTGAGACGTTTCTTTTTTCTTTTTTTTTTTGAATTACAGTTGAGACATCATTAGCAAAGTAAGAAATTACATAGAAGCTTTAATAGAGTATATATTTGTGCGTTGACATATTAAGATAAAATACCATTGATTGATAGAAGGGGAGAAGGGAATAGGAGAGGAGAGGACGGGGGGGGGGGGGGGG
>NW_004797814.1:315158-319748 GCF_000002075.1 Aplysia californica
TGTGTGTGTGTGTGTGTGTGTGTGTGACTGTGTGTGTGTGATATGGTACAGCAAACACTGCACATGCGTTTTACCTTAACATAATGATATAGGCAGGTCTTCACCAGCGCTATTTGTGCAGCCTTATACGGGGTGCCCACTATGGACGGGATCGGCGGATCGGGCCGATCGCCCGACCCGGTTGCCTAAAAAACAAACGTGTTTTTTTCCCAGTTTCAGGCGACCGAGTTTGGCGATCGGGCGATAGACCTGATCCAGCCATAATGGTATTATATTATAAGAAAGATACTACCAAAATTAAATAATGAGGTATATCGCATAGTGAACTGTAGGTAATGGCAAAATCCTTTTTGTGCTAAATCAGAGGGAGGATGATGCAGAAAAATTACAATTTTCTTTTAGTGGGAACAAAAAAATAGAAGAGAGGGGAACAGAGGAAGACATTTGCGACAAAAAACGTCTGCAACATAAAAAATGCCTCCGCAAACATTCCACAGAATCCTTACAATGTTCGGCACAAAAATATTGTTTACAAGTCTATAAAAAAACACCAATGTTCACCTGAGGGGAGAGAGTAACAACAATACAGACACCTACATTGTCACAAATAAGTCGACTATAACAAGGAGAGAGCAAAAGACATTCCATAAAAAGAACGCGCTTTACTCCATACCCCAGACCAGAAAACTTCCGGATCTCAACTTCTGTGGCTTCCCTCGAGCAAGATCGGAAACTGCATTTTTTTATTTCGGACAGAGGAGAGCTACTCGATATACAGAAAAAACTAGGTTTTACTCAAGCATGAATGGACACCCAAGCTTCAGGTTGCATTCTCTGCCACGCTTTTTTCCCTACGCCGGTTTGTTACGACAAGGAAAGAAACACCACATTACTTTCTCGTGGAAGCTTCCTTTGTTCCTCATGTAGAAATGATAACGTTTAATCATTATGTTCTTGCTTTCGTGAAGTCATTTTCATTTTCCATTTAAAAATGACGTTTCAGGTAATTTACACCTATGTCTGCTGCAAACTTGATGGGAGCAAGTGCTCAAATGGTGTCTTCAGTAGGCCACTTTTCTTTTCTTTCCAGGTTTTGTTTCTTTTCATCTGTTTTACTCATTTCCTGGCACCTTAGACATAGCCCCCGGTCCGTACAGGGATGTACACTTTTTTCTTCTTCCTCTACTTATTACGACCTTCTCTTCCTCTCTTCTTCGTTTAATCTTTTCTCTCTCTCTCTCTCTCTCTCTCTCTCTCTCTCTCTCTCTCCCTCTCCCCCCCCTCTCTCTCTCTCTCTCTCTCTCTCTCTCTCTCTTTCTTCCCCTTCCTTTCTCTTATTCAATAAAAAAATACACTCTCGCTCTCTTACTCATTCTCCTTCTTTATGCATACTCTTGATCTTAAAGTAGGTAATTTCGAGCACCTAGTCTTTTTGGGTATGGGAAAAAAATCTCGAAGGTCCTGTGTACATGCTGCGCACGATAAAGATCCCTTGGTGGTTGAAAATCACATAGACGCAAGCAAAATTTAAAAACAATGCCCTACCATAAAAATATCGCTATTCCACCTGTTACATAATATTAATGAGACACACCCTTACACCTTCATTTATTCCTAACGCATAGATCTTAGGAACATAATAATATCGAGAAAGTCAAGATCTGAAGGGAGATTAATAGTATTTTGGCAATCTACTTCCTCTATGTCTACTGCCCTGGCAAAGTGGCATAATGCATACTGCTTAAACTAAAAATGATCTGTCAAAATACAAAAGACTATAGTACTTCTTTTGGAGAAAAAAATAAACCAAGTGGGATTAGCAGTAAATTTCCCGTTCTGTTGCGTTCGCCATGAGGTTCAGTCTTTTCGCGATCCCCCAAGTCACTTCTATCGTGTCCTTTTTTTTTCTTTTTTGGACTTGTTTCTTTTACTTTTTTTATTGACGTTTTTCTTTTACGAAGAAGATTTTCTGCCTCGCATCGCTTAAAGTATGCCTTTTGGAAATGTCTTAACTCAAAATGTTCGGGCCTTTCAAGACTCACTTTGAGATATTGAGAAGAAAATCGTTTCTCGTGAAGGGGATTCCCACTTTTTAAAATAGTATAAGTTATTCCGCGCTTCTGCACCCTTTCTCTGCCTCTCTTTTTTCAGAAACAGCTTGGATTTCTTTTCCTTTTTGTCTTTGCTGTTTTCCTTAACAACTTTGAATGACTCCCCGTCCCCGATAAACTAACTTAACCCACCGTTCCCAACACACATCGCTCTACCGTCTCTACTCTCTCAATTAATTCTCTCTCTCTCTCTCTCTCTCTCTCTCTCTCTCTCTCTCTCTCTCTCTTTTTCTTTCTCTCTCACACATACACACATACAACCGCCGCCCCAACACACAAACACTACACAAACACACACCTTCTCTCTCTCTCTCTCTCTCTCTCTCTCTCTCTCTCTTTCTCTCTCTTTATCTCTCTCTCTCTCTGTCTGTCTATCTGTATGTGTGTGTGTGTGTGTGTGTCTGTCTTTGTGTGTATGTGTGTGTGTATGTGTGTGTGTGTGTGTGTGTGTGTGTGTGTGTTCATGCGAGTTTGGCCATTTTTACATCCATGCTATCCCCTGCTACATAATGTTCCTATTATGTCAATATCCGTGACGAGGAGCCTGAGATAGGAAGCCCAAAGGTCTGCTTGAGTCTGCTTTTATTCCGTTAGAAGCAACAAATTCAATAAACTTAATAAATCATTTACAACTGCTTGCATTTAACTTGTGGGCGGAAATCCCATTTTCCACCGGCAATCAGTGACGCTACTTCGAGAGGGTGATAGGCTCTTTTACTCTTTCGTATCAGTGACACTGCTACGTGATGACGTGCCATTTGCTAATTCCCCATGTCTCTTGACTCCTGGGCCTTTGCGAGTTTTGCGTTACTTGCGCTGTGGCTGAGATGTGCTTAATCAAAGGCAGACGGAGTCTTCGTTCCGCTCTAGAATGTTTTTTTGGGGTTATTTTACTGTGGAGACAACAGTTTATAGTAGAAGGGATCAATGAACTAAAACAAAGCAGTCGGTTTTCTTTTGGTAGGTTATATTTAAAGTACTTTTCAACTTTTGAGGTGTCTAGAGTACTGTACAAGGAGCTGGATGTTCTGATTAGATTCTGTCACATCGTATTGTTAATCGTGTGTGCTCTTTATACCTATTTTGGATGGATTTGCCTAAACTAGTTGTAGTTACCGAAAATTAGCTACTGGATGCCTCGATTCAGACAAGGGTGTGAAATATCACGTAATTTCGGTATACCGTCTGCGCTACCTCTCCGTCGCTCAGCATTCAAACACATGAAGCCAAGCAGTTAGTAGAAAGTTCAAGCATCACTCTATGTGGCTCTTTTCCTCGCCTTACTGTCACATTTTGGTCAGATCCGGGAAATTGAGCTCCTTTACTGGGGGAATGCGGGCACTAGGACCACACTACTCAACGATGTGATCGAGTTTTGCTGGAGGGACGTCTGGGGGAGCGAGAACCTTCCTGGTTCCTTAGCCTACTGACCGAATATTGTTCTCGACTCGTATCACCATGATTCATACCTCTCTCTCTTGTCTGTGAACCTTAAGAGAACGTCGGAGTAAAAAGGAACAGGAGGAGGGGTCTTTATCTCTCTAGCTCCCTCTCTCATTTTCTGGCTAATGTTCTCGTACGTATTGTCTTTTAGTTGATAACATGTCAATATCTTCCATCCTACAATGCCTTCTTTTTCCTTGTTACTATTTCTAAAAAAGTCATTACCAAACTGTCCTGGTTTCACAACCCTATCAATTTTTCGTAACTGACCCGATAGTGCAGACATGTTTTTGTTGATGTTGTTGTTACTATTTTTATTGTTATTGTTGATGTTGTTGGTGCTGTTTTTGCTGTTGTTGTTGTTGTTGTTGTTGTTGTTGTTGTTGTTGTTATTGCATTTGTTACTGTTGTTGTTGTGATGGTGCTGATGGCAGTGGCCAGAAGCTTTTGAGGTCTCTTTTTGTTTGCTTTTGGGTTTAAAAAAAATAACAAATCACTTAGAATCTTGTGATTCGTTTTGTTTTTTATTCAGTTAGATTATTATGGAGCGCGCGTAAAAGCAGTGAGGAAAATCTCAAGAGACTGCTGTCGTGCAATATCGATATTATGATTGAGAAGCTGGGGTAATCGGTCATTGATGGAGCATTAGCTGAATGAAAAAGTCTTGAGCGCGTCATGGCTATTTTATCAATGTCAAGTAACGCCCTCTGCACGCTGCTGGTTACGTTATAGTGGCGAAGTTACTACGTTTAATTTTTCTCTTTTGCCGTGGGCACTTGGAAGGGCTTCCGGTCTGTGGTGACTAATGAGACAAGAGGTCTTAGACAGTGTCGTCCAGGGCTGTACAGTTGAAGTAGGATCATCTTTTGTAGAACGCATTCATTCTTACAGAGATTGTCATGGGTATGTGTGTGTTGTATCGTGATTTTGTGTGTGTATGACACACACACGCACACACACACACACACACACACACACACACACACACACACACAAACACACTCATACACACACAAAATCACGATACTACACACAC
>NW_004797814.1:320129-325772 GCF_000002075.1 Aplysia californica
CACACACACACACACACACACACACACACACACACACACACACATACACGCACAAACAAACACACACGCACACACACAACACATAAATAAACATACATACTCGTACAGGCATACACATATTTACACACCCTTCCATGCGGCCATAAACATACAAAAAATACATATTTAAGAGCGAAATTTTTACGCACACTCACACATAAAGATGCACATAGGCGCAAACACCTTCAAACTGTAAATGCATACCATCTCTAGTTTGTAGCAAAGCTTTTGTGCTGTAGTTTGAGCCACCATTAATCTGTCATGATCAAGGACACCATCGGAAACTGTGGCCACCCATCCAGAAAACTGTCACCACTTGACCTTGCTTGACATTATCGTAGACAACGTTCACTAACCGCTCGATCCCAAGAGTTTACGGTCGGGTTTTCCCAGACGTTTGTCAGTCGGTTTGTTGCACGTTTTCTCCCCTCAGTACCACAAACAAGGTTCCAAAGGAGAGGCAGCGAGACTAAAATCTATAGAGGTCTTCGCAGAAGATTAATTCTTTGTCCTTCTGATCGAATCGCTCAGACGTTCTGTCTACGTTCCGGTCCTTTTTGTTCTTTGAGGGCTTTGGGGGCCTCGAGGTCTGCCTCTATCCTACGGGGACGTACGTGGGATTAGAAAGATAAGGGGATCTTTATCCCCATAATCGACAGAAGGGAAATCCAAGCGGAAGAACAGGCTTATTTGGATTTAAAGGCTTAGAGATCTTGGTCAAGGAAACATAATACTTAACATGCACCTTTTTTTTCAATTGGCTCGAAAAAAGCAAAAAGAACTTCTTGAGAGGATGGAATAAGGAAAAAAATATTTGCGTGATTGGGAAACTCTAACAGACGAAATTTTTTTGACTTTCAAAATCTTTTCTTTGTTCTCTGCCCAGCCATTTGCCTGACGTTTTATTTTTTGAAGGTCCCTTGTTCTCGTTTATCTCTTTTATTAGCTACTCTTTCATTTCTTTTTTTAAAGCGTAAAGTCCATTAAAACTGCGGAGTCACCCACACGCCCTCGTACCTTTTTCTCCATAGTGCTAGATTATTTGCCTTCCTGCCATATCATACTCTTAATCGTGTGCTTGTTTTTTAAATACTGCTTTGTCTGTCAAGTCTTTCGTTGATCTGTATCGACCGACTGCCCGCCTATAATGCTCTGTCTATCATTTTGCCCGCTTGGTCTTTTCAATCAACTGAAATCTGTAGTGCAAATGTTGGGCTTTTTGCCGTTTCATGCAGAAGACTTGAATTAGTTTATGTACGATCACTCTCCGTCTAGTTGTTGGTGTGTTGCATTCCACGCAGTCATTGTTGGCTCCAAACAGGCGGGATCGATTCAGCCTGTCTCGTAAAGATCTTAACTTTGTCTATGGGGGCGTAAACCATGTACATGCAGGAAGGTTTCATGATTATTTTCAATACGATATTTAGTTCATCCAAAAGTGCTTCCCTCCTTCACATTGGAAGATTGGGGGGGGGGGGGGTGAGGGGGGGGGTAATTCGTACAATCAATTACATACCTTGAAACAACGAGGTCTCATCATAGCTGTGTATTATCCTCGAATAATTATCTCGACGAGGAAACATGGATAGAGTTGAGACTAATAAAAAGGAAAACCTAGGTTGAGGACTGAGTATCTTTGAAATTGGAAAACCCATCCTACGCTTAATTACAAAAGAGTGTCCTGACAGTTTTTATAGCCACAATATAGAAAATACGAACTATGTCGTGAATTTCTCCTCTCCACGTAGAAATCGATTGTCTTTGATTGAATGCTATCCAGCTCATGTTCTATTTCCTAGCGCCCACCCCCCTTGTCTGTCTGTCTGTCTGTCTGTCTGTCTGTCTGTCTGTCTGTCTGTCTGTCTGTGTCTCTCTCTCTTTCTCTCTCTCTCTCTCTCCCTCACCCACACACGCACACACAAACATAAACACAAACGCACACGCAATCGCTCAAACAAATTCGTACCTACAGGCAGGTGAAAATTTTGACGGTGTACCTAACAACATCAAATCGAATCCGTATACCTCTATACCCACTATAACAGATTTAACACTGACGTTTGTCGCTGTGAAGAATACAGCCTCAAGAGATGGTGTTAGATCAGGGGAAATTCCCAGTTAGAAGGGGAGACCAGCTTTTGAACCAGGAAAAACTGGGGACTTTCAATGGGCTCTTTTTACCACTATCAAAGAGAACATAACTAACAATCTTCATAAATGTAATATTATTTTCAAAGAGAAAGTGATGATTTTCAAAAATATCCAACTTTTAGCCAAAGGCTTTTCTATCAAAATTATTATTAGCAGAGTTTCATAAAAGTTAGAGAAAATCCGAAATCCAATGCCTTTCCTTTGGCTCCCCCGCAACACTGTAACGTTAAATAAGAAACTACAGAAAAATTGGTGATCTTAAAACCTGCACATTGTGGAAAATGCTTAACTGACACACTGCTTTCACCTTTGAGCCTGATTATATAGTATTATCTTCCCTGTTCTTCGTGTAATCCATTGTGAAGTAATGTATCCACTTATCTGCCTTTTAGATCAGCAAGGTTTGGGAGTTTTTACTCCTTATTTCTTTTCTGTTCTACACTTGTGGAAAAAAGATACATTAAGAAACAAAAGAGTAATTTTGTCGGGAGAGCAGATATATATATAATATATATATATATATATATATATATATATATATATATATATATATATATATAGATAGATAGATAGATAGATAGATAGATAGATAGATAGATAGATAGATAGAGAGAGAGAGAGAGAGAGAGAGAGAGAGAGAGAGAGAGAGAGAGAGAGAAAGAGAGAGAAAGAAAAGATAGATTAACAGACAGGCAGACAGACAGACAGACTGACAGACAGAGAGACAGACAGAAAGACAGACTGACGGCCACTAATAGCAGTGATAGTTTTGGAGAAGGAAATTGGGAACAGGTGTGTCGTATGACACAATTCAATTTGGCGTGCCGACTAGGTCAGTCCCGCGAACAAATTTGACAGTTAGGACCACAGATTTTTTGCTTCTTGCGAAACCACAAAATGTCAATGGCGTTTTTGACCTCTTCGAAATAAGTAGTATTCTTATGTTTGTGATTTTCAACGAAATATAGTTTCCAGCCCTATTACAGTATGTACTGAAAAATATTGCACTAAAAGTAAAAGAAAACTCGATAGCATGACTTTTTTGTGACACAGTGCAATGTTTCCAGCTTTGGGACAGACACATACAAAACAAAAATGGATGGGGATTTTGGCAATCCAACTAAAAGGTTAACAAGAATATAAGGAAGTGGTGAACAAAATTAAAATATGGTCTGTTCTCTCTGCTGAAACTGAATAGATTTTATTTTTAGATTGACCACTGTCTGCCAATGTTCGGCAGCTTACCGCACTTACCCTAGCTTTTTCTTTCTCTTGTTATATGTGCCCCTCTCCTCCTTTTAATAAGTATGATAAGTTATAATCAGCATCCGTGGTGTAGCGGTTAGGCGCTCCACAGTCGCACACAGAAGTCCTGAGTTCAATTCTCGTAAGGGAAGAATATTCATTGAGTATCTCAGTCTTTCTTTTGGGTCGCTGAATCCCTCTTAGCCTAGATAAAAACCCACTTCTTTAATGATCTAAATTGTATCGGTGGGGCCACTAAATACCTGCATAAAAAAGACTGCAGCTCTAAATCGTTCTATCAAGAGGCTAAGTATAATTTCCTCATCTTTTTCACCGTTTGAATAGTAAATCCCTGGTGCATGAGCTTGACAAAGGGGACATAATATGTCATTCAAAAAGCGCCCAGTGACATATAATCCTGTAGCGAACTGTGTGGAGCAATAATTGCCACTGCTTTGGCGTGCAACTACTTTTGTCTTCTTTTCGCTGATGAAATGGGATAATATTGTGGGATCTCGTGGTTTTCCATTGCTCCGAAGTGGTCCGTCTGATGTTTAGACAAATTCGTCCAAAGCGTTACAATTTGCAAAAGCCTTTCTACCAATACCTATACTTTACTTTACTTTACTTTTCCGATCCAGCGGCCATTTGGGTTCTAGCCCTTCGGTCTGGCCAATACCTATGAAAGTCCAATAATTGTGTCCACCCGACGTATTGAAATAAAAAAGGTATGTAGAACTGAACGACCTCTCTTCGATGTCTATATTATGTGTGGTGGATCGAGTGTCTGACGATTGGTTATTGCTCCTGGAACCTTTATTATTCTTTTAGATGACCATATTCTGTCCTCCTTTAAAGACCCATCGTGTGAATCTAAAACAGCCGTAATAGTGTTATTATTGGTATTGCATACCTACGCCCTAGAAGGAGGAAAATAATTATTCGAGAATCCCCACCTGCTTATCGTTTGGCAGATGTTTTGTCTCAGATTTTTATCTGGAACAGCATCACAATGCTGGTCTGCACTTCTGACCCAAGGGGAGAACAGTTCGAAAGTCGAGAAAAAAAAAGATTTATACGTTATAAATGCGCTCGTTTATTCAGTTAACGACAAATAAATTCTATGTTACTTTTATGTGAACGCGAAGGAGGAAGGGATCGTGACGTACTAACAAGACGGTGCAGGAAAGGGGACACGTTTCGTGGCCTGATTGATGCCAGACAGAAAATTGTAGGCTGTGGGTATCAGCGTTGGCTTTCATTATTTGGGACTCTCAATGGAAAAGAGAGAGACAGTAGAGAGAGAGAGAGAGAGAGAGAGAGAGAGAGAGAGAGAGAAAATAATGATATATAGCATATAACCACTTACACAGTATTATATATACGTATACATAAGTGTGTGTATGTGTGTGCGTGTGTGTGTATGTGTGCATGTGTTTGAGTGTTTGTGTCTGTGTATGTGTGTGTGTGTGTGTCTGTGTGTGTGTCTGTCTGTCTGAATGGATGTTGTGCCGATGTGCTTCTCTTTATCAAACAAAGGGATTTCAGAACTGTAAAAAGCCCTACGATATCACTGTCTGTGTATCATGAGTTTCAAGCGATTTGATCTCCCAACGAGAAAGAGTGTCAGTATCGAAAAGTCCAACGTGATTAGACAAAAACACTGTCGAACCTGCTCTAAGGGCCACATGTATGACAATCACCTGTGCGAACGGCCACTTCCCATTTCCTCCCTTGGGTATTCTTTACGTAATAATGACACTGTCTAAAACGTCCACCTGTCCAACTCTAAGGTGGGTGGTTGGCGGGTGCTCTGATGTGGTTTGCTCCTTCTTTCCTATCAAACATATCGTCCTTATCTTTCCTCGTTCTTTTTTGTGTATGTTACTCTCTTGTAACTCATTGTAATCTATTCTTCGGTGCTTATGTGACCTTATTGTGTTGCAAGTGCCGTAAAACTCTTACTAAAACTACTAAAACTAAACTAACTCTAACGCGGCCACGTTTCTCTTCGACAATGAGTGAGTGGCCGTCTTAGACAATTTCGAGTATAATATTACACTAAACTCAGAAAACAGTCGCTGGCGTTTCCTCTTTCTCTTCGTGACCTTTGAGCGGACGGAATCTCGTGACGTCAGCACTCGCACCTCGAGGCTGCTGCCATGGTGTGAACAATCGCACGAAGGTGGTGGTCCACCCTGCTATTGG
>NW_004797814.1:325872-329143 GCF_000002075.1 Aplysia californica
AGACAGATAGATAGATAGAGAAAGAGAGAAAGAGAGAAAGAGAGAAAGAGAGAAAGAGAGAGATAGAGAGAAACAAAAATATAGATATATTATATATACAGAGAGAGAGAGAGAGAGAGAGAGAGAGAGAGAGAGAGAGAGAGAGAGAGAGAGAGAGAGAGAGAGAGAGAGAGAAGCCCGTGTCTTTATGAAGGATTTACGTGTTCATAGTTTATCGAGCTTTTGTCTTTTGAGAAGCTCCATTATTGAAAATCACAGGTTTATTTTTTTCTCTTTGCTGGCAACATATCCATTTTTTGCCCTACAGTTTTGTGAAGACAATGGTACAGTCAAGGAAGGTCCTACGATATAAGTGCAAGTAATTTACTTTCGGGCAAGGGTAGAATTTCTTGTCAGAGACATAAACAATGTAAAACTGCGGATATTGTGTAGACACCGCTCCAATTACTGTGCGTCGATCTACGGAAGTCCAAGAACCATGGCATGTTGTGTAAGGGAAAAGGTAAAATGACGGCAAGCCACATCGTGCTAGGTAGAGGTTGACTGTGTGTGTGGTGTAAAATGTGGTGAAAGTGTGTTCCCAACTCTGAGAGACCTCTCAGAGGTGAATCAAAAGGTGGGGACTCCGATTGTAACTCTAGTTTAGGACCCCACCACGTGGAGAGCCGCATAACTCGGTAAAAATCTCAAATGTGCTTCTCTTGTGATTCGAACAAGCGTACCCCTGATTACATTCCACCGCAACACTGACTGGGCTAGCTGTGCTTTAATCCGAGAATGTCTGCTGCATTGTAGCAACTGATAAAAGTTGAAGAAAATTCTAGTATTTAATGTACACTTACTATAGGAGCTTCTGTGTTGCAAATGGGTGTATTTCTTTGTAAATCCGTACTCAGTGAACACGAAAAAGGGATCCTTTTTCATATTCACCTGCCTTGAGTTGCAATTGAGTGCCAAAGAACATCTTTGGCTTTCTGATTTCATACCCAGCCAATCAGCCCTTTCAAAGTTTTATACTTGGGGAAAAATGTTGACCTTCAAATGAAAGTCTGCTGCTTACTATTTTTTTGTCATGCGTTGGGCTGTTGAGATCTGTGTCAACTAAAGGTAGCAAAGAAGTTAGTGTTGTTGTCAATGACACTTAATCATTGTGATAAACTTGTGTCAAGTGGTCAACTAATCAGTTCCTTTTGTTTTTAGAGATAAGATTTTACGGTCGTGATGCTCATGAGGATTGTTTACTTGTTTACTTATTTACTTGTGTGAAGGACCGACATTGCTGCACAAGGGGCATTCCCATAAGCGCTCCGTCCTCTGAAGAAGCACATCTCGAAGTGTGTAGATGCTGACGGTTCCAAGTAATGGTCGATTCCATAGGCTTCTTCTCGTCCCACAAAGCCTTGAACTTCTGCAATTTCAAGCTCACGAAGTAGCTCAAGATGATGATATTCTGACTCTTCTTGTTCTTTTCTTGTTTTCCCTGACTGAACGTACAATTTCAGGTTTGTCAGGGCACTGCTTCCCTTCAGGTTTTGCTGTCCCAGCGAGCTCGTCAGCCCGCTCTTTGCCCTTGACTCCTGCATAGCCCGGGGTGAAGATTCACGTGATCTTTTTTAGTGTTGTCTTCTTCAGGAACTCGGTCCATTCAGCTCTAAAGTTCCCACTTTCAATCTTCCTCAGAACATTGTTAACACATAGAATCTAGAGGACATGATCCAATTGCTGAGAAAAATCATAAAATCGAAATACCACAAACGTCTCAATTACTGTAAGTTTGTTCTTGTTTCAGGGCTTCAACGATTCCTTTGAAGGAAGTCGAGTCTTTCATATGGTGAACGGCTTTCTAAATACATTTTTATCTACTGAATTGGTCCACTCCGAAATTAACATTAACCGTGTTGTTATTCGTAGTATATAACTACGTAAATTGGCGTAACTGTGAGGAAAAGCTTCCAACTTGACTGTGTTTCCGAAAAGATGAATTTATGTCCCTTTTACTGTGGGAGATGTTGAAGAAGGAGTGAGAGGAAAAAGGTTCCTTTCTGTAGAAGACATTTCCTTAATGGTTTAGGGTGCCGGTAGCTCATTTGCAACAGTTCTCGACTACAGGCTAATGGCATTAGTTCGTTTTTAGCAAAGCATTCTAGAAACACGGTTGTTTGAAGATGTCTTCAAGGGTCTACTCTAACTTAGTTTGGTTTTGTTCGAGTTGGACCTTGAATTCGGAGATCTCACCTCTTAAATGACGTTATAGTGTTGATAGCGGCTGTTAAATCCGTGCAATCCTAAAATAATTTCTTACACTTTTGTTTACCAAACTGATAATTCCGTGTCTTTCTAAATACAAGAACGTTTTTGAGAGGTCATTAAAACTGCGTCTCCTGCTTTATTTCTCACTGCATGTGACGTAAGCAAGCTGTCAGTAACAAATCAGTTTCAATAGTCAGGGCTACCCGTTCTGCAGTGCCAGATTGCTTTTTACCTATTGCGTCTTCCTAGTCTGTCCAGTGCAATAGTACAAACGTTACTAGCTTTACAGGGCAAATAAATCTACACTCATTTCCTGGATTCTTTCTAAGTTAAGACAGTAATGACAGCTCGGGCATTTTTGTTTCACGTTTGCCGTAAAAAATACATTTTTTTCTCAGGTTTTCCCAAGCTATTAATAATTATTACTAGGTATGGCACAACTTCCTACAAAGAGCACATGTGTTTGATATCAGTTCTCCCGTAATAACCTCACTGTTGTATGATCTTTCCCTTAATGGAACTGTTTTCATCGCGTCGACATAAACAAGGTAGGAAAGAGAAAATTAGAAAGGGCTTTTAGGAAACGGTCTGCCGACGGTTCGTCTGGTAAACCTTTCTGATTTTATGCGCATCTTTATAGCCCTCCACCCAGATATCCAGTTTACGCTTCCCTCTGTCGTTTTGTCCCAGAGGCGGAGGAAGAAGTCCTGCTTCCTGTTTTGAGCTCTCAGATGTTTGATCTTGAAGAAAAGTGTTGGGTAGTTGAAAGAGAGGAAGAAATCTGAAAGAAAAACTCTAGCGCTTCTGTGGGAGGCACACTGTAATAATAAGAAATGGGATAAAACTGAGGAAGTCGTGAGAATTTACTTTGGGGGAGTAAAACAGACATGAAGAGAACTAGTGAGAGAAAAGAAACTGGAGAGAGGAGACGAGAAAGGTGGAAAATAGAAAGGGGGAGAGAATGATGGAGAAAGAGGGAGGAAGAGAGAGAGACAGAGAGAGAGAGAGAGAGAGATAGAGA
>NW_004797814.1:329295-330755 GCF_000002075.1 Aplysia californica
AGATAGATAGATAGATAGATAGATAGATAGATAGATAGATAGATAGATAGATAGACAGATAGATAGATAGATAGCTAGGTGGGTAGGTTGGTAGGTGGGTGAGTAGGTTGGTAGGTAGGTAGGTAGGTATGTTGGTAGGTAGGTAAGTTGGTAGGTAGGTAGGCAGGTAGGTAGGTAGGTAGGTAGGTAGGTAGGTAGGCAGGTGGGTAGGTAGGTAGGTAGGTAATACATATAAATAGCTCTACAGCGAGCTCTATGCGCCTTACATTAAATTTTTTTTGTCCCAGCAGACTCTAGAAACTGTGAAGTCTACAGTGCAAACAACATACAAAGTGGTCAAGTACAAACAAACTTAACATACTTTTCGCTATCTATATCCTGGTGCCCATTCCGATCTTAGTAAAGTGAAGAAAGTTCGTGTAAAGTGTCATTACAAGGACACACGCTGGGGCTCTGACAGGATTCAAACCCACGACATTCAGAGAAAGCGTCAAAGCCTCTCACTTTCGGAAAAATAGAAATCAAAAGCTGCACACAATCAGAGCCGCTCACTCCTTAAAGGTATTGATATAATTTGATTGTCAATAGTATCAAGCAGTTACATTCTCTTGGTAAAAAAATTACACCACATTATTTCCATAAAACCTAGTGGCATGAAAACCATTTTCAATCATTGGTTACTGTTATACAGATATAAAGTTTGGTTTTAATACTAACATTTTTACGTCTTTTATTGACATTGCAAGGATTTATTCTGCACTAATTGAGCCCTAAGAGTTCACCGAGTGTACCTAAGACGGCAATCGCTCAGGAACGTAGTATGTCGTAACACGACGACAGAAGGGGAGTGTGTAAACAATATCACTCCTCTCTCGATCACCATTGCTAACACACGATCAGAGTTTTTGTTGGTGGGTGGTTGGCGGATGCTCTGGTGTGGTTTGCTCCTTCTTTCCTATCAAACACCTATCGTCCTTATCTCCCCTTCTTCTTTTTTATGTTTGTTACTCTCTTGTAACACCTCTAATCTTCCAGCGCTCATATGACCTTATGCAGTTGCGAGCGCCGTAAAACCACTACTAAAAAAATGAGTTTTTGTTATACTACTCAAAAGGAAACTTTACATTCATGGCCAACAGAAAGATTAGCTCTCACAATAACTGGCATTGCCGCACGAAGACCTTCAAGGCGCGGGCTAAGACAAACATTATTTTAAAGATTACATATTTGTACAGGTAATGGGTTATAAAATATTATGGACATCACCTTTTTTAAAAAGTGCGCGGCTCTGACTATAGAGTGCGGCTTCGTAATTTTGTTTTCGAAAACGCACAGCTTTGACTGTTTACCCACCTTTATGTTACTGCCAAATCACAAGAACACCGATGCCACACACACACGCACACGCACACACACACACACACACACATACACACACACACACACACTCACTCACACAC
>NW_004797814.1:331704-344204 GCF_000002075.1 Aplysia californica
AGAGAGAGAGAGAGAGAGAGAGAGAGAGAGAGAGAGAGAGAGAGAGAGAGAAAACAACGATGTAGAAGAGATGAGTACAAACCACATACAACAAGAAGAAAGATTGTTCCCAGCTGGTGCTCGTGTGAGTGGCTGGTGACCGGTCGGGTTTTTGAGTTCGCCATGAATTGAGATCCTGCGCGAGGGTAAATAACTTATGAAGGCAGTCTGTCTGCTCGGGTGTGACTTTAGTCGGGTGAAAAGGGGCGGCTCGGGGAAACAAAGAGAAATGAGAATGAAGTCAAACGACGAGATGGGATTAAATTAAACAGTTTACAAATATTTTACACTTTTAAGAAAATCAATAAGCTGTTTTGCCCACTTGGGTAATGTTGTACGTGTTCTGAATAGATAGTATAGAAAGTGATGTCTGTTTTCTCCATTTGTTTCCTTTAATGCGTTTCCTCTTTTTCACCGTCTGTGAGTGTGATATTTACGAAAAGATGCTCTCTGATATCAACAAAACGGGAAGCTTGGAGGCACCACTGGTAGGTTCTTTATCTTTCTATTCCCTCTGTTTTTTCTGTTTATCAAGCTTTTTCCGTACACTAAATGATAGTTATTGTGTCGATGTTCTTCTCTTTTCGCGTGGGTGGTTGACGGGTGCTCTGGTGTGGTTTGCTTCTTCTTTCCTATCAATCATCTACAGTCTTTATCTCCCCTCCTTCTTTCTTGTGTTTGTTACTCTCTTTTAACACCTCTAATCTTCAGCACTCATATGACCGTATAATGTTGCAAGAGCCGTAAAATTCTTACTAAAACAATCTCGTTACTCTAACTTACACTTTTCTTAACAAAGAATATTCTTCCACTTTCAGATCAATGACAGCACTTTGAGCGAGGCAGCGTCGCTGTACCCCCACAACCCTCCAAAATCCAAGGAGGCGTTGTATTACCGCCAAGTGTTTGAGAAGCATTACCCGCACAAGTCCCACTGGATCCCCTACTTCTGGATGCCCCGCTGGTCCACCGCTGAGGACCCTTCTGCCAGAACGCTCAAACATTACAAACAGTAGAGAGGATATCTGCTGTTTGAAACTTCCACCATAAACAGCTTCTTATTTCTTTTTGCTCATTCTTTTTCAAGTGTATTTGGGGAAGACGCTTGAGGCCTACATGCGATGCTATCTTCATTTGAAGTAGGAAATCCTTGAAGAGGGGGCATATGATCTAGCCTCATTAAGTTCACGAATGCAATAACCGCAAGGGACTGGGTGGGGATGATTTAAAGAACATATTATGATCATACGTGAGATACACATAGAGTATGTGGATGTTTTGAAAGGATGTAAAACTGTAGGGACCTGTTTCTCCAGTTTTAGTGATTACATACCAAAGATTCTGTGACCGATGATGGCACATTGCCTTATATAGATAGAGAGATTGTGAAAAAGAAGCCTAGGTGAGGAATGAGATGTGGCATACGAAGTGAGATAGTGGATTCAATAGGTGTGAATATTAGAGTGTGTAATCATTTTGTTCATGATTATCGCTAAGAATAAACATTCTTCTTCATTTTGTATTAGTACCAAAATAATAATATATCTGATAGCATGCATTCCAATTTAAGTCGCCTTTTATTTGTTCACATCAACAAGTATTGCTTCATGAGAAAAAAAAAACCCAATTTCATTTACTTTTTTTCACGTTTGCTTGAGGAAAATACCTCAATGATGCTACGATCCTAACTTTGGTGTAATCTGGTTGTAGCGTTAATTTGCTGACTTCTAAGTGTGCCATTGGTATGTTGCATACTGTTGTAAAAATGTACATAGATATGTTTAGCACTTGTGTTCTCTATTTTCATAATACTGTCCCTGGGTCTTGTAGCCGTCAGGAGCGGTGGACACTTTTTAGAGCTCGAGCTTCTTTTCGACATGTGTGAAATGATTTGAACGAGAAAAAAAATGACAGACCAGCTCTATTGATGCATATAAAATTAAAAGAGCTTATGATAAGAAGGGAGACTTTAAGAATGAAGACAAATTGATGTGTGCACGTGAGTTATTATTGAAGTGGCTACATGCATGCTACAGCGGCTGTATCTATAATACGTACGAGACAGTGAACAGTGACGTAGAAAGGAAGAACAGAGACAGCGAGAGAGAGGGAGAGAGAGATATAGATAGACAGATAGAGAGAGAACATAATAATAATCCATGTTTTTGCTTGTTGTTGTAATTGCTGGATCTATTCACGCATCTTTTTTTCTTCTTGATAGACATACGGTGGGAAGGTAAATCATTTGTTCTGAAATGGGAAGGTAAATCAATTCGATTGTTTCCTGCCTTGACTGAGAGAAAGTGGAAAGTGTTCAGTGAAACGAGTAGTTCAGAATGCTATTACGTGATGCACATAAACTTGATCTTCAATGTAAGGCTGTGTTGACAACTAAAATGGTGAATTTCGAAGCTGGCTTCTCGTTCATTTCATTTCAGTTCAAAATAAATCTAATTCTTGAAACAATTTTGAGAGTTCCTCAGCTTATCACTTTCTTTGAAATCCCAGGTATATGTGCTGACTGTTCAACTTAAAATAAATTATCCAATAACATGAGACGGATTCATCTTCCCTGGAAGAGAGAGAAATTGAGGAGAAAGAGAAAGAGAGACAAAGAGAGAGAATAAGTGAGTGAGAGAGGTGAATAAGTGAGAGAGAGAGAGAGAGAGAGAGAGAGAGAGAGAGAGAGAGAAACACCACTTTAATTGTCCTGGGCTACGGTCTCTGGTCCTGGGTTCGAAACCTGACAGCGACAGAACATTTTCTTATCTTGAAATGTGTGTGTGTCTAAAGAAAGGTACCAAAAATCGGAGTTTGATCATTTGGAGTTAAGGGTTGTACGTTATAGGCAATTCAATGCTGAACACGGTGGTTTTTTGAATTTTTGAGATATCTCAAAATAGTTTTTTGAGATATTGCACATTTTGTGAAGGAGGGTTTAAAAAACTAAATTTGAGAAAATTAACTTTTAAGTTTAGGACACATTATTACTTTAAAAAATACCCTAGTTTCAAAAGTATTCAAAATAAAATATTTAAAAGTCAAATCAATGAAAACCCTTTTAACACATTGTTAAAAAATGGTGGAACTATCATTTTATTGTGGAAACACTTTTTGATCAAAAAAGTAAATTTTTGTCATTTTCAACCTGGAGCTCAAATGTATGGTCTGCGGCGACTTTTGGTACCTTTCTATAGGCACACACACAAATTTTCTCCTTTCACCTCGTTTCCTGCTCTCTAACTATGTTCGGTCGTCTGCTTTCGTTTCCACTTTCTGCACAACCCCCCCTCCCCACCTTTTTCCCCTTCCTCCAGGCCTCCGACTCTTTCTACAGCCTTTCTACAGTGACGCATTGGCTCCTTCTTATTGCTGTCTTTCAGCCACGCCCCTGTTCTTATGATAGATAAGATCTAACATTTAGCGCTCTCGGAGGTTCCGTGTACAAGTTGTACATGTTATAGATCCCTAGGTGGTCATAAAATCGATAAGAGTAGGCTTCGGTCGCACCCTGGTAAAATTCGAAATGAATTCCTACCAAACTGAAACTTGAAAATGTTTAATGTGCCACGCACGATCATATTTTGACCTTATGCAGTTGCACGCGCCGTAACACACTTTGAAAAACTGCTGTAGCTGTTATTACTGATGGATTTGTTTTCGAATTCACCATCATGCCCGTACATGAACAAGGGAAAATCTGGGTATAGTGGTTTCGGCAGTCGAACTGACTTTACTTGTTAATTGTTGAACAATTTTGGGAGCGAAGTGCTCTAAATGTTGAGTATTTTAAAATCAAGTCTTTGTCGTTGGAAGTTGGAGGGGTATGTTAACCTTATAGTGCCGGAAACACTCACAAAGTTCTACTTTCACTTAAAAGTTGTTGGAAATGAAACCTTGATTCTTGATGAGACAAACGTTTTTCTCCTTGATTATGCCACTGTTTGGTTACTTACGTACGTGCATCCCTGTGTGAGTGTGTATTAGTGTGCTAGGTATTTGTGTGAATGTATGTGCCATGTTTGTTCTGCTTGACAACGCCTCTTCTGGAAGTTCTGTCTGCTGTTTTTGTCCAAAATTATTACTAACGTAATAGTCGTACGGGGTAGTTGATAGAAATTCGAAAACAAAGCAACAACAACAACAACAACAACAACAACAGCAGCAACAACAACAGCAACAACAACAACAACAACAACAACAAACAATAGTTATCTGAGAAACTTAAGGATCGAATTTTACCTTATCATCCAAATCCACCAAGTCTGCTCAAATGGGGAATACAGCCTGCCGATATTTTTAAAAACATTTTTTATTGGGAATCCCGATCTTTATACTTGTCCTTATATTTCCTGGATAAGTTTACTAATTTCTAATTCTACTTGATATGGGTTCAATGGCCGATTGGCTATATTTGTGACTCCACTTGATAATGCACACCCGACTACTAGGATAAACTTACTCCTGGGATTACACAGCCATCAGCGGATCCTGTTCTGGTCGTGTTTGTTGGAACCAGTTATTAACTTGGTCAGTTATTCATCGACATCCGCACACTGTCACCTCGGGTGTTCTCGATAAAATGACCGCTTGTGGCCGTAAGTAATGACTGCCCTCACTTTTCCTGAGCTACCCTAGTAGCAGTGACCGCTGTACGACCCCCCCCCCCCACTCCCCCAACCCACCCCCCATACTACTGGACTGTAACGTCAACTGTTATGCCATGGGAAGGAAAAGCTCAGACATGTTTGTTAGGCAGATCCGAATTAAACGTGACCTGAAGGTCACCATTACCCTGGTCATTGAAATGGGCCAATTGTTTTGAAATAATTGTTGGTTTTAGTAGTGGTTTTACGGCGCTCGCAACCGCATAAAGTCAAATGAGCGCCAAGTTTGAAATAATGCATAAGCGCTAAAGACCAAAGCATGTTAATACATTGATTTGATTAGGGCTGCAATGTTTAAGTATACATGTAATGCCACAGGCACACAACTTTTGATACAAAATTAGGGCCCCATGAGAGCTCAAATAATCAAACTTTTCTATTGGGTATTGTCCCCAGATCAGAAATCGTATAATGTGACAAACGTAACCGTAGCTAGTTGCTTACAGCGTAATGGTCTTGAAATATTCGTCCTGGCTGCTCTATTAGACTTGTACACTATCATACTTACTGCCGAAAATTATATTCATGTGAAGGTGGGGAAGGTTGGGGGGGGGCGCTGTTTATAGCATTAATAGCTATTTGGTTTATCAAGCTTGTTCGGGGTTCAAAGAATTGTGAGTGTTAACCACACACTGTTGGAAACAACTGTTTAGCACGTCATCTTCCCCTAATAAATAAACTGTCTTTTCTGTTCTTTCACAACACATTTTATTTGTGATAATAATAATAATAATAATAATAATAATAATAATAATAACAATAAATGACATTTATATAGCGCTCAACCCCAATTAAAGTACACAGGCTCTGGGCGCTTTGCAATACAGTAGTAGAGCGTACAATAATAACATAAAACGTGTTCTGATTAAAAGAAAACTACTCCGAATATTCATCTTATTAATTTACAAACAGAAACGACCTCAGCTGACATATTATGAATGAATCAAAAGATTTGATCTCTCTTAAACTTAAAGTACTTGGTAAAGTATTTCAGATCTTGGGGCCTTGGTATTCAAATGCCCTTTCACCCTTTTAAGTTTCATAGATGGTAAAATAAATTTCTTTTTGTCAGCTGATGTTTCTTGAAACATTCAAGACAAGCACATTGTTGGGGAGTCTTAACATATTATAGTCAACGTTTTATTTATTCCGCAGAAAATGAAAATAATGTGCGTCACGGAGAACACCAAACTTTTACACGGGTTAGCCGCGTATTCCCCCCCCAAAAAATAGGTTTTTAATTAGTTTGTTCTCTTTGAAGTAATCGATTAGAAATTAAGTGGCATGCTATTATCATATTATTCTTATCTTTCTGCAAAGAGTCTACGTAATAAGATGGTCAATTCCTCTCTTTGAGCCAATTTAAAAAGTGTCCACAAAATTCGGTGGCGCCCTCTTCGCAAATGCGCACCCTTTGCGAACAGAGTTACCCTACTTGTGTTAAAAAATCAAAGTGAAACTAACAAGTTTTTGAATAAATAAGAATTCAAATTTCAGAAGAGCGCTTTTTAGAATTGGTTACTCTAACAAAAAACCTCTTCCGGAGGAAGGAGTGACTGTTTTCTTCGTTTAATTTGACTTTAGAATGAAAGGCGAGAGGTCATTAAAATAAAAACAAAACCTTAAAACTTCGCACTGAATGAACCCGAATAGCTGATGAACAGCAGTTGATCTGCGCACGCAAGGAGGTGCTATTCCTATTCTTCTTCTGGAGAAGCAAAAAAAGACCTTCAAAACAAACTGCAGCGCCATCTGAAGGAAAGAGCGGACTTCCGGCGGACACGTTTTTGGCTGAGTTGACCATCTTGTTATGTACTATCTTATCCTTCTGTTCAGTGGCATTAGAATCGATGCAGTCAGGTTCAATTATTTGTATTGTATAATTTCACTCCGATCTTATCGTCAAGCTCATAAGAAAATTTTCGAAGTCATTTTTGTCCTGTTCGGAGTTTTTGGTTCTGAAATGAAGAGCAGCGCCAGCTTTGTAATATAATTCACTTGGACAACAAAATCATCCAAATATGACATCAATGGATTGTACAAAAATTCAAGCGTTTCACAGAGACAGTTGTTTACAAGAAACATTTTTTTCTCATTTTCCCAAAATGCCTAAAAATTACTTATGCATATATCTTACTAGCTGGGCCCACTTTCGATGAAAGGAATGATCGGTGTATTAACGCCAACTAAAAGTCATTGGCCTACTATTTTACACTCTATTGGAATGCAGCAATAGATCTAGAGAGATGCAATAAAATTAGAAGGTCTAGAATCAAGATAGACTATACTCTCAAACCAAAATGCGCTTCGCGAAATATCACTTCCGGCACTTCGGCTGTGGAGGACAGAGCTACGCAGATTTGTTTCGTTTTTCAACGGAATAATCACTAAGGCCAAAGAAGGACGAGAACTTTTTGTCAAATATATTTTTCTAAATTCATGAAATGAATAAATCAAAATTCGGGCTCCATCATGGGGACTTATCTATATTTTTGCAAGTACTTGCCAACGTTCAACTCTGTAGCTGTCGTAGTTTTTGGGGAAAAGTACGCGGATGTTTCCAAGGTGCCGAATTATTTAACGTTATGTTTTGATATTCTGAAAGAGGCGAAAGTACACAATTTGGAAACATAAGATTTCAGAAGAGGACATAGTAAAGTAACACTACAAGAGAGAAAGCTCAAATATTATCATTATAAGCTCAAGTATGGACAGTTTTCAAGAAGTGTAACAAAGTAGGCCACCCAACCAAATAATAATTGAATTAAGACAGCAAACAGCTAACAGCCATTCTCACCCTTCCCCTTATTACCCATACTCGCATCGCATCACCTTTCCCAAATATAGACTCTATTCTACAAACTGGTATTTATCAGCAGTGTTATGTATGCAATTATTTGGACAATGAAGCAACGTTATTTCCAAGGAAACGTATCCACGTTTTGATGCTTTATGTGTACACACCACAGAAAATACAAGAGACACATACGTATATATTTCTTTTTCTTATCATTCTTTTTGGTAAGTGTATTTGATAAAGGCAAGCAGTACTACTCTCTTTACAGACAGCTATTCCCAAAGAGTTGAAGAGGGAACAAATTATATGGACGAGTTACTGACCGTGGAGGAAGTAAAGAAATGCATAAAAAGAGGCCGTTATTATCTAACACCAAACCTTCTAGCTTGACCAATAAAGAACTAAGTACTGGTTTGAAAGAGTGGGATTTTTTAAAGCATAATGTAATATGTTTTATGAGCTCTTTTACGTATCGGTGGAATGGTTATTAATTGAAACGTGAGATCTATAATGTCAACGAGGGCAAAGAGAAACAGGATGAAAAGTTACTGGATAATGATGGTGCTACCATCGTCATCATCATCATCATCATCATTGTTTGGAAAACAGAGTAGGAGGGAGAGTCTTGGTTGATTTACAGACAAAATAATATAAAAATATAAAATATTTAAAGTTTGTTGTATTGAAACAGCTCCACGTTTTGCCTCTTGGGCCTCCTCATAATCATCATTATTGTATACGGAGAATATATGATGATGATGATGATGATGATGATGATGATGATGATGATGATGATGATGATGATGATGATGATGATGATGATGATGATGATGATGATCAATAAATGAAACATGAAGAGAAAAACAATACCCAAACAAAAGAACAACATTTAATCAAGAGAACGTCTTTAAAAGTACACTAGAAGCAACAAGGATAAGATGAGCAATAATGGTCACTGAAAAAGCAATCAAATCTGCTGTATTTTTCACGACTGAGGTAATTGCTTTCTGGTCAGTTGAAGGTCAAGGTCTCGAAGAGCTCGTGATGGTCAATCGATCCTGCCAAATTGAGTTTTCTTCCTCATGAATGTACAAGAATGTGTTGAATTATTGCAGGGCAATAAATTATACTTAGTTGTTCTTTATAAACGTAAAGGCAGGAGGAAACACGTATTGGCAAAAGATGTAGAACTGATTATCCAGAAAATGTCGATAGTAAACCTGATGTGATCTGATTCTTGAGATGAAGTCTCCACGAAATCGGCAGGCGCCAGAGAGAGGCCAACGTAGTTCCTCCAAATGGAGCCCTGGGTTCAATAAGAGCTTCCGTCCTGGCAAATTTGAAGACGTCGTTTCCCATCAATGGCATCGACACAGCAACATGCAAATTGCTTAAGCAAGCAGAACGTGCGTTCTCTGAGAAACATTGTTGAGTTTAGGAACTTGGTGAATTTGACTAAACGAATGAATAATCGCGATATCAATAGTTTTCTTCGGGCGATTTTGAGGAAAATTCTTATACTGTCGTCTTAAACGCATTTCTCAGAGTACCTACTTTTCTCCATTTATAATAAATATTTGGATGCTGAGGTTTGTAGTACTTCGTATGAGATGAAAATAAAATAATACCAGTTACAACGTTGTTCAGCGTTAGAAATGTCTACAGTGTCAACACTTATGTTTAACTATTTTAAGCTTTCATTGAGAACTGTGTTTGGGATTGGCTGCTGTAAAACAAAGTTACTTAAGGAGAAGATTTCAAGTGATAAAATTCGCAAGAGCCAGAAGTAAAAACCGTCTGGCCTAGATTTTACAACCTATATCTACTCAAACAGGATCACTTTACAGAAACAGTTGAATTTTAGGGAAACTTTAAACATAATCGTTTGACATTTTTGGAATATGGAAACAGTACTTCCTGTGACGAGTTAGAATTTTATATCAAAAGACGACAGGTTTTGATCCTCGAATTACTTTCAAGTAACTAAAGGAGAATAAGCACCTGTCCAGTAAAGTTGAGCCTGAATGTTTGGGTCGGGTAGAAAACCAAACTCGTCAAATGCACGCATACCAAATGATTTTGATAGAATACGGCAATAGCACTGATAACCACAGCGACATCAGCATCAGTAAAACAAACAAACAAACAAATGAACAAGCAAACAAACATGTAAAAAAAACCATAAAGTAGAATATCGGATGAGCATACACAAAAACAAAAATACAACTGCAGCGTAAACAATAGGAACAACGAAATAATGAACAATATGAAATTAACTCCTAATCAAAACAACACACAACAACAGCAAAAAAACAAAGAAAAACAAATAATTACAACATCAACTTCAATCATATTTACAAAAGAACTAGATTTTGAAAAAAAAAAAAGAGATTACGGTCTTAAACAAGCCAAACCATAGGCGAATATTAGCAATGGTAGCAGAGGCAGCAGCAGCGGAAAAAATTAAATACAGTAACGACACCAACTACAGCATCAGGAAAGAAAAGATAGAACCCCCCGACCCTCCAAACCGCCCCGGTTATCTCTAATGGAAAACCAAACCAACATCCCGCATTACCCTCTCCCTCCCCCTCCCCCCAAAATTACCCCCAGCCGCCCCGCTCATTCCTTTCAGAGGATCAGAACACAGATCGATGCACACACACGCACACACTCACACAGACGTACTCACTCACTCACTCTCTTACTCTCTCACTCTCTTACTCCCTCACTCTCTCACTCCCGCCAGCCCATCTCACGCCTCCTCGTCTGACGTCACAGCAGTCTATAAAGTTGGCGCGAAACTTACACTCTATTTCACATACGTGGGTCTTTCCTGCGACCTCTGTGCTGGTCCTCCTTGCGCGCACTGACGTGTCAGATTGAAAGGAGGCAGAAAACCCATAAAAGACGTTTTAATTTTATTTGCAAAAATAGCTGTCAGCGCACACAGTCGTTGGTTGTGGCAGAAAGCATCAGACCAAGAATTCTCTATCGTTTTCAGACAAGTTCAGTAGGTAAGTTAAGCTACTTGATTAATTCTAATTACAGGTATACGTGATTTTTGTGATGTTTCTTTCATTTTAAAATGAATTGTCTCGATATTTTTTCTAGATGTCTATCCTTTAAGTGTATTTTTATTATAATCGTGGCAGCCTCTTTAGATCCCCAATTTTTGGATCTTATTAATCTGCTCTTCTGCCTATTTGTCAAACGAATGAATGCTTGACTCTCCCTTTTTAATCGGAAACAAACGTTTTGAAGGGACATTTTAGATGCTGTGATTGTTCAAATGGGATGGAGGAGAAGGTCGTTATTATTCACTATTTTCGTATGTGCCTGACCGATTTGTTCCGCTTATTTTCTCTTTTCTACTGCTGTTCATTCATCGGTATATCTATTTATTCATTATTCTAAATATCAATTTTAGCGAATCAGTGTATACACGTATATATTTCATTTTGCCAAAGAGTGTTCATCGGACCCCATCAAGTCATTAGAAATAGAAACAAGAACTTCTGTTTCTCGTCTCAGCCCTCAGTACCTGCTTTGGAAACGAGATAAATAAGCAATCAACATGTCTTTTCTCATCTATTTGAAAATAGCTTCAGTCTTATCTGACGTACTCACAGTTGTCCGTTACTCTGTATTTTGGCACAGCACTGAGAGCGAGTTACGAGACAGATGTTTTCTGACTGACCATTTCCTGTTCTCGCGCGGAGTGGGAGAAGTGTGAGAGGGTGGTGGTTGTTTGGGGGTGTAGATGAGAAGGAATTACAATGGCTGACGGGTGGTCTAGCTCTGAATATTGACTGTTTGTTATTTGGGAAAAGGGGGTGTCACCACTTAATACCCACCTCCTCACTTTCTATAAAATGAGATGAGGAGCTGTAAACGATTTCCAGATGTCTCTAGCCAAATGGAAACAGGATCGCTTGCACCCACCCTTGTAGAAGGTTTTCCCAGTTGAGCGGAAGTTTAACCTATGTAGGAGTTGACTTATTCTTTAAAGCCGAAGAAGTTAAACATTTCAAATGTGTATACCGACGCTGTTTTACGCTCCCAAACTACTGGTCCAACAAAACAATTATCCATCTGTATGACTGTTAATAGTGTTAACCCTAGATTTTGAATGGATTTGGTTGTGAAAAACGTAATACTTTCTTCGGGCATCGTGTTTTCAAATTTCAAAAAAGCAATGTTGACGTCATTTGTTAATTTAGGAAAAGAATCCATGTGAGACAGCAAAATACGACAGTGAAATAGTAAAGAAAGAGGACATTAATAATTGACACCCCCTCCCCTCACCCAAACATCTCTGCTTTGGATCTGAGATGCATCATGCCTCGATAACACAATTTAAGAAATTCAGTTTGTCTTTACATAATTATTTTTCACAATCAGCTATCAGAGAGAAAAGAAACCGGGAATACAAAGTTTGCACGTCAAAATCCTTTTACGAAGCGAAGAGCAAGGCGTTATTTCTGCATACATAATAATTTAAAACGCAGTAGATATAAGCACGTTTTTCTAACTTATACTTTTTTTAAGGAAAGAAGGAAAACGTCATTGATTCAATGGTGGTTGAGAAAGGAAGGCATCTCGAGTGCCCGCAAAGAGTGGCCACAGCAGTTCTGCACCATGGTACTCATACAATTATTTTAGTAGAGATTTGATTTCTTGCTGAGGAACGTGTCCCGCCCCTGGCTGAGGCAACGGTCTTGTTCGGCTGCTCTTGGCGGCCTCAAGGTTTCATTTGGTTCTGCTGTCTGTGAAGAGAATCCCTAAAAATGCCCAATAGGGTTGCCAGCGTCTGTCTTACAGTGGTTAGGCACTTCACGATTGCAAGCAAACACACGAAAGTTTGATTCTAAATTTGAAACGTCAATACTGTCGAGTATTTCTGTTTTTCTTCGGCGACGCTTTATCCAACGGGTAGAACCTCACAGGCAGTGTTCAGCAGCCCGCCTACTAATTTATATAATATGTGTCGATGA
>NW_004797814.1:349204-379779 GCF_000002075.1 Aplysia californica
AGTTTTAAAGCTTTCTAGGAACAACGTAATATTTAATTATTTCTTGTTTCCCCCTACCTGTATAATGCTATAAGGCTATAAATAACTATTATTGTTTTTCCCTTGGAAGTTCTTTAACGTTAGAGAATGCATACAAGCTGTCTACGTTCTCTAGCGTTCAATGCTTCCAATTTTCCGCCATTTTTAAAAGTTTCCTCCAGACTTCATTTGCTGATCTGATGCCCGCCGCCTCATAGACACCGCCCCCCCTCCCCCCCAAAAAGAAAAGAAAATCACCATGTTTCCGGCTTTCTCACTTTCTTTGTTGTACAAGTAGAAAACTAGATGTCTACATCTTGATCTATATTGTTGCCTTTCCTGAAACAGTGCTGTATATATTAGGCTTAATCTACCTATGGTCATTGGATGTTCTGATAGCCGAATGGTCAGCGTGTCTGCGCTTGAAGTGATACAATTACTTTATGAGTGTGGGTTCGAATCCCGGTCCCAGAAATTCTTAATATCTTTTTGTTCCTCTTCTTCTCCTCCTCCCGACTGACCAACAATTTCCCCCACAATTATAATTTGTTGCTTTGTAATTTCTTATGTAGTAGTGAAGCATGCACATTCTGGTTTTGTCCCCAAGAGGAGCTTTTATCTACTAAGCATAGGCCTACTTTTCCTTTTACCAATTAATTTATGCCTGGTTAAAGTACATTTTCAACGGTGGCTTTCCTTGGTCTGTAAGTCTAATTTTTAAAATTTATTTTCGAATCAGAGAGGCCAAATCTTAGCTCTTCAATTGCAAATTTTCTTTATCCAGGACCCTCCTGCGGCCCCCAGACCCCTGCCAATTGTTCCTCCTGCCAATTATTATTCGTCCTGGTTGGGGGTCCGGGGGCAAATTGTTGGTCAGTAAGGAGAAGGAGAGGAAAAAAGAAACAACAACCCCCCCTCCTCCTCAAAGTTTCCCGGACCGGGATTCGATGCCACGCTTGGAAGCACTGAGCATTAGAGAACGTAGACAACTTGTATACGTTCTCTAACGTTAGAGAACGTAGACACTTATTTTTCCTTTCGGTCGCGAGAGCTGATTTAAGGTCATGCGTGAATATTTAAGACCCTCTTTCACTGACTGGCCCTTCAGAGAGACAAGAGCAAAATATTTTAACTTTTGTATACGTATTTACGCTAGATTTGGGTGACATCTTGATGAGAGAATTAAGTACCCCTAAATGAAAAAGAAAGAGTGAAAAGAGGAGTGCGGGTACAAATAGTAAAATGGATGTACTTCGAAAATGGATTGAAGTCCAGTTGAGCTCCCCATTTCTTAAACAATATAAAGTTGTCTTCGCAGATGGTGTCACAGCCACTCTTATATGGCCTGAGAGTGGAGATCCTGGGTGTGCGTAAGCTCCTAAAAGAGGGCTCAAGTATCGTGAATTTATATTACAAAGAGAGAGAGAGAGACAGAAAGAGAGAGAGAGAGAGAGAGAGAGAGAGAGAGAGAGAGAATGTGTGTGTGTGTGTGTGTGTGTGTGTGTGTGTGTGTGTGTGTGTGTGTGTGTGTGTGAGAGAGAGAGAGAGAGAGAGAGAGAGAGAGAGAGAGAGAGAGAGAGAGAGAGAGAGCGTAGGGCAGAAAAAGAATGAGAGAAGGAAAAGAAAAAAGAAAGCTTTAAAAAATACATGAGTGGTTAGAGGGGGGGGGGGGGGGCGTGTGACAGAGTAAAAATCTGTTCTTCACCCCTTCCTCTTGAAATTGCTTCTATCTTAAAGTGTGTTAATCTGTTCTTGAAGACAAGGTCACGCTATTCTTTTCCAAAGCCCTGCCCGGTTTCATAGACTGCGTTCTTCTCTCTACTCTGCTCTCGTTACCCCTCATTCTTCCCCAAGTTGATGCCAACCTGGGCCTTTCTTTCATTGCCCGCTCCTCTGAGCCCTGTTTCTGCTTTCTTCTTCTTCGGTGTCTTATTCTTTTTTCCACATGCGCATGCTTTCTGGCACCACACCATCGACAACTTCTATTGATACAAAGGAACTCGCTCAAACGCGTGAGCACGCACACATTTTTGCTTACGCAATTACAACACTAAACGTTCGCTTGGACTTGGACGTTTAGAAATATAAACGGCAGGAATGCCTCATTGTATACTATATTATTCAACGAGAAATAAGCTTTTGAATTCAAATAAGACGAAATTTAGAAGTCTTATCAGAAGTCAAAAACTACGTTTTACGAGAAAAAACAACCGAAATTGTATCGTTATCACCTTTGCCACTCAAATGCTTTTTTCATTTTTTTGTTTTTTAATTTGTTTTGGTTGCAGTATATATTGGATACACAACTGGTAATGTGGTGTTATGACAATACATTCATTTTCCTTTTTCTGCAATTATATGTAAGAGGTCCAAACAATAATACAAAGAATTGTGTGAATTCTTGCCCAGATACAGAAAGAAAGAAAAAATTCCGTGACCTAGATTTCAGCAAATTTCTGCTAACAAGCTTTCAACCCGTTTCTTCCGAAATCGAGTATATCTCAGCTCTTACCAGAAGTCAGGTTAGAGAGTTAGGGGTCATGATGAAAATAGGTTCACTATGCAGATCTTTCGCTTGGAGAAATGATTTCGCGAGTTAGTTCGAGAACTGTATCGTCAGGTTTAGTTTGTTTCATTATTGTTGTAGTTGTTGCTGTTTTTAATTCATAGAAAAGTCAATGTCCAAGTAGGAATTCAAGATAGCTGACAAACACGGAATTAATTTTACGCGAGAGAGATCGATATGTTTGAGACAGGATATAGTTCTACAAATAAGTTCCGCGTTCTCAAGATCATGATGCATTGAGATGTTTATGATCAATCTTAGATTTCTTAAACCTGCAGTGTTTTTTGCGATCACCACACTAAAGTATATCAGAGGCATGGGATCAATGCTTTTAAATTTCTCTTTTCTACTTCAGAGCTATTGGTACTCTGTACATCTATAATGAAACCTTGATGAGTTTGTCCCAGACTGCTGAGACCCTGAGTTCAACAACTTCTGTTCGTTGTCACATAAAGTCTAAAGTCTGTTACAGAGACAACCTTTCATTCTGCAGGGAAGATGCAATCATTTGCCTCTAGCTTTCGTCTTTGATTAACTATTGTTATTAGAAGGGGGAAAATGAAAAGAAGAGAGAACTATAGCAGGCGTCCTTTGTGTTCCCTTCATTATCCGCCTTCAATAATGGCCTCACCAGGACAAGTGACGTTCTCGCACTGTCGGGAAGAGGAGATACCGTAGCTTCGTTGCAGTCATCCGCAGAAGTGAGAACCGAACAGGACGTGCCCTGAGTTTTTGAAAATGGCTTCAGACAGCATATTGAACGAAGTGTACCTCCAGGATAGCGAAAATGTATCAAGATTTTTACCTGAACTCCCTGTTCCATTCCAATCTTCGGGTAGGGCTTACGTTGCTTCCATTTCTTTGGAACCGAATAGCCATCAATGAAAACAAAACAGAGATGATTTTTGCTGTACTTACGAGTATATGGATCCACGGGCATTTTACTAACCGCTCAATCGAGAAAATTCGTGTTTGTCTTCTCTTTCTTCTAACTTAAGATCTCCTGGGTGGTGGGGGACCAAGCCGCTTCACTTCCAAATTTTCTTGTAGTTTTGGCTGAAGAAGAGGTCACTTCAAAAGTACCTTTCCAAGATTCATAACTAATGAGTCTCAGCTGCACAAACATAGATCTAAACATCTTATAAAGCATACAAACATATTCCGGCAATGCGAACAGACAGTAGGCTGCAACTAACTGGATTAGGCTTTGTAGTCGCCCGTCGCGGTAAGTCCTTATCAAAGGTTCAATAAGCATCTAAGTAACTGTGCCAATGGGGAAAGTGTAGTGAATTTTTACCCCAGAGTCAGGGCTTGGAGAGCGTGAGCCCTCTCTACGACAGTGTTCGCACTTTCCTTTTTTTCATCTTTCACCTTTTCAAAAGAAGAGTTTCATTAAGAAAGGCCGTGGGAAGAGGTTCATCCTTTGCTGAGCCCAAGAGACATTTGATTGGCTGTTCAGGATTCCATAGCTGTCAGCGGTGACAACCGTGATTGGATAAACGAGCAAGTAGCCTCGCTGATCACTCTGTGTGCATTCACTGGGAGCAATCATAACGGTTAAACTGTTTATTTACGTTTAAAAAATGGGCTATAAATTTACTTTGGGAAAGAGTTAGGCGCTCAAAACCCATTACCACCAGCCACTGTTCATCCCCTCGTCCACTATTAACTATTTTGATGATATTATCATCATGCAACAGAAAACTGCATATATTTTTATGTCGTGTTGGGAAAATTGCTAGAACCAATTAAGTCTTTCTTTGATGGAAATGGTTGCTTCTTCGGAACAATGTCTCTTCTCCCACTACTGTGGCGTCAATTCCCAGTCGTCCCTCCTCATTTTCTGCGAAAAGCTTCTTTAGAAACCCTCACATGATTGTTGGCAGAACAAAAGCATGACCCTTGACCTAACGCGGATAACATAAGAGTAGGATCCGCCCTGGGACATAATGGCAAAACGAGAGTCTTCAAGAACGAGCAAACCAGTGTCTGTGGTGCAGTGGTTCGGTGCTTGGTCGCACGCAGCTGTTCTATTCTTTTCTGGGGATAATCTTTTTGGAGTATCTTCGTCTTTCTTCTGGGACATTGTATTCCTTTCAGTCCGGCTTGACCCTGGCAGGCAGGTCGAAGTAACCGATCCGAATTGTATCGCTGGGGAGAGTAAAACATCAAAAACTAGAATCACATATAGACACATGTCCAAGCAAGTTGTCCGTTGGCTGAGACCAAAAGACGCATATGACAGAAGAAACAAAATTATATGCAAAGAATTTCAAACGAATAATATCAATTATATGCAGGTACAAAATTAAATGTATCAGTGTTCATATCATCTTGCAGTATGGCCAAGACTGGAAAAGTATAATGAAAAAGAGCAATGGTTGCAAATTGTGCCAAATCTACCAGCGCCTCCTAGATAATCTTAATTGAGTGGGTATGAGGCTTAAAGAAACGTACCGTACATACAATTATTTACTCATGGGAAACACAACAATTAATGCTAAAAAAATGGAATTAAGAAATTAACTACAAAACTCATTTGAAATAAAGTACGGGCCTCGCGAGATGCCAGCAATATTCAAGTCAGCCTACTTATCCTCACGCAATTACGAATATTTCTTTTCCAAGAAAGGACTCTGAATACATTTTTACGTCCCTCCCCTTCCCCTCCTGTGTCCGTTAACATGTCTGAAACCTTTTGAATATTTTAGATGTGCTTATGTATGCTCTTGAAGCCCGAGGCTGTTGAACATGTCGTGCTAGTGAAATCATGATGAGATTGCACTCTATGTTTTATTTGAATAAAAGGCTTCCGTTATTATGTTTAAAACAGGTATGTACTCAGTGACCTTTATTAGATTTTAAGTATATTGTTGGTCAAGTGGGATTTTTTTTTACCTTTTTCGATTGTTGGGTCCACTAAAGATAGCAAATGAGTAGTGGAGACAATTCATAACAATATCCTCCAACATGGGGCCGCTTTTTCAGGCTCGTATGTTGATTTGTACAGTAAAACGATCCGCTTTTGCAAGAACAAGTGTGTTTATTCGTTTGATTCAAAATGAGCCTCACAAGCCTATTAGACAAGATTTTCCTTCCCAGAATGGCATCAGTGATAATATTTCGTGCGTAAAAACGGAATGTCCACTGAGTTGAGTTTTATCTCCAATTTTTAACCAACAGGGGTCGGGCACGGAATTATATAACATATTCATTAACCCCCACTTTCAGCACTGTGGAGTTTTAATTCCTCATTTCCATCTCCGTTTGTCGTAGTTCCCATGTGCACGTTTCACACGTTAAAGATCCCTTGGTGGTACTAAAATTATTGATAAGAGAAGGCGGGAAAACGGTCAGGTACGTAAAAATTCAGTTGCACCGGGGGTGAAAGACCAGCAGTCGATTCCCCGTGAGTTCTATCAAAGGAACGCACAGAAGAAAAGGAAAAGTGAAAACTGTACAAGCTGTAATTGTAAAATCTCACAAAACTTCCCTTTTAGACCAGTAAAACAACAACAGAGAAACTTCAAGCGGCACAATTGCTCTCTCGCTCTGTTTCATTGAGAAAGTTTAGAAAAGTCAAGTCTGTATTCCTTATTCTCCCACCCTATAAGTTCCCTTGAGAGCAAGATCTGATTTAAGATTCGAACTTCTATTGTAGTCAATTTAACAATGCACATCGCTGTAAACTGTAGCAACATTAAAACTGATTAAAGCATCCACAAACCTATAGACTGACGAAAGTACACAGAAAACTGAAAAAGTGTTTTTAGTGACAACAAGCCAAAACGTAATAAAGGTTTCCATGCCATTTATGGTTGTTGTCCAAATACAGTCTACGAAAACAGCACACAGTTTTTAATAGTTGACTAGTTGTGTTGTAGTTTTCTGCCATTCAGCTTGATCAGGATTCGCCAGGAACAAAGAACAGAAATGGAAGAACGTCCCGATGAGAGCACCCATGAAATTAATTTCTCAAAAAGGGACTTGGGGAAAAAGAGGATGGAATGTAATAAGCTTTGGAGGGGAGGGGTCGGTCCTACATAGATTAAAGAAGATAATGCAAAAGAGCAAATGGGTCGATAGAACAAAAGTAAAAGGCCAATTAATTATTCAAGACCTCCGGATCATCTCTAGTAGATGGAGTGGAGTAAGGTCAACGTCAAAAGGGACTACTCGTGGTCAGTTGCATTGTTCTTGACTACCCGTCCCCAGGTGAGAGATATATAGATAGAGAGAAAGAGGGTAGTGAGCGAAAGATAGAGACAGAGATAGATAGAGAGAGAGAGAGAGAGAGAGAGAGAGAGAGAGAGAGAGACAGACAGACAGACAGACAGACAGACAGACAGACAGACAGACAGGCAGACAGACAGAGAGAGGGGGGGAGCAGAGAGAGAGAGACAGACAGACGGACAGACAGACAGACAGACAGGCAGACAGACAGAGAGAGAGAGGGGGGAGCAGAGAGAGAGAGAGAGAGAGAGAGAGAGAGGGGGGGAGAGGGAGAGAGAGAGAGAGAGAGAGAGAGAGAGAGAGAGAGAGAGAGAGTGAGTGTGTGTGTGTGTGTGTGTGTGCGTGTGTGTTTGTGTGTGGGTGGGTTTATCTTATAACGTCCCCTGTGTTATAACGGCGTCAGTGAGTATTTGTGTGTGTGTGTGTGTGTGTGTGTGTGTGTGTGTGTGTGTGTGTGTGTGTGTGTGTTGGGGGGGGGGGAGGGGCTCTCTTTTTCGCAAATCAAAACCCAGATGCAAAGATGTTGAAGCCGGAAACATGTAGAGGTCCTCATGCAGATATGTCCCCAATATCTGTCTTTCTCTGCACATTTATGTTTCTGTCTGTCTGTCTGTCTGCCTGCTTGCCTGTCTCTGTCTCTGTCTCTGTCTCTGTCTCTGTCTCTGTCTCTGTCTCTCTCTGTCTCTCTCTCTCTCTCTCTCTCTCTCTCTCTCTCTCTCTCCTACTTTCTCTGTCTCTCCTACTTTCTCTCTCCCTCATCTCGCCCTGGGCCATAAGGAAACAGGAAACAGGAAATATTGCGCGAAACATCAAGTTAAATTATCATTTCAATATCCCCATCTTTACAGTCAGTACCAAAGGTTTTTTTTCAGCAACATTTTTAAAAAGAAAAGCTGTTTTGCAATAGGTAATGGGGTCATCAGGGTTGTAGCTGAATTTGGAGAAGTAATTAGATCGATTTTATTGATTCAAAACTGTGGACGTATACTCTAAGATCATATCCTAATTACTGGGAAGGGGAAAGGGGGGGGGGGGTGCTCTTTCCGTCGTGTTGAAGACTCTCAAGCTTATCAGTTCATTAAAGGAGAGATCACACGTTTAAACGGCGACTCTTGATGCAAGGTCATGCTTTTGGGTATAATTCGAAAAGTCAAAGTATGAAAGGCAGAAGAAAGAAGTAAAGGCGTATCTGTTGAGACCTAGTTATATCTTATTTGATTTTTTTAAACCTTCTCTTCATAAAAAAATCCATAACATTATCTTACGAAAACATCGGTTTTTTTCATCCAATAAGATATGATGATAAATCCTCCTCCTCACTGTGGGTGTGAAAAAACTCCCAAAAGGCTACTAAACATATCAACTGCGTGGGTGACAGCGGGGTTATAAATCCAAAGCTTTAAATCAATATAAAGAAAATAGCGATAGCGGTTCTTGAAAAGTTTATAAATTGGAGAGGAGATCTGGCTGAAAGGTCGGCCTATCGACGATGAAGACATAACCGAAGCAATCCCAGACGGTTAAGCACGTTTTTCTCTGCTTATCAGAAGTTTAAAACACCACTGGAAAAGTTGTTAGTAGTTATCTTTTCAAATCAAGATATCATCTTCTACAACATATTATATACTGTTAGTATGTTAAAGCCTGGAGAGGATATTTTAACTGGAGTGGGGGGCGTCTACATTTATAATCAAATAGTTTGGGAACATTGTCGTAGCCATATCAACTCGTAGACCGTGTTATGGAATGGCCATATAAATTTTAATAATTATAGAAGTTCAGAACATCACCCATGAGCAGTGTGCACAACACTCAAAACCATTTTTATTGCAACATAAATACCCTGTTCACATCTTTTGGGCAACTCCCAAAAGCAGTCACAAGCACTGTATAGGTAAGCTAACAATTAAATTGGTAGAGTCTACCTCAAAGTGGGTCAGGGGGGACTAACTCCTAATAATCACATGACTACTACTATGGGAGCTTGTTTCTTTCCCTCGACTTTGCACCGCCCTACCTATATGCTAGTCATGACATGATTATATTGACTCCATGCTGCGAAAGGTTAAAGACAAACGAATTTGAAACCAAACTGATGATGCATCAAATTTGTAGCATAATATCCACCTCTGCTTCTCTGACATCTTTTTGCATATTCCTATCTTTAGCTGCATTTACACTTTAAAAATCTTGAGACCATTATTCACACAGCATGTTTTAAAATTATAATTATGTTTTGCTTAAAGTAAAAATGAGAATCAATTAATAAGATATTATATTCTCTTTTATTTTGGTGGATCAACATACAGAATGAATTCATGCTTTGTTTTCATTCAATTCACAATACATTGATGCCACAGTGAGTAAAAAGTTTTGTTTATTATGTTACCACTGTGTGAAAGCTTATCTGTATTTACTTTTTTGTCTCACTCTAATTACCCTGTCAAGCAAGTTAGTCTACGCCCCTGTACACACATCTTTTAATAGTGAGCAAAGTCATTGTGATTTTCAAGTAATCCAAATAATTAATGTGCATCTGTAGTTTAACCCCTAGTAAGATAAAACAAAGGCAGTTACGTCTAGGATAAACCCGTCTGCCCAAAGAAGCAACGCTTTCCCATGTATTACTACATTACTAACGAATCTGATGCACGTGATATGTTTTTGAGAAATTGGAATATTCAGTTCACCTTCTCCTTTGGTTGTCTATAGGTTTTTTTTAACGCTTCGTTTTTTAAAACGTTATTTATCTGTTTTTCAGAGGTTTGTTGCTGCTGCTGCTGCTGCTGCTACTGTTGTTGTTGTTGTTGTTGTTGTTGTTGTTGTTGTTGTTGTTGTTGTTGTTTTTTGTTGTTCTTGTTGTTTTGCTTTGTTTTGTTACGTTTTGTTTTGTTTTGTTTTGAGGGGAAAAAGGATGTTTCATTATGTTCTATTTAAACGTAATATTTTGATGTTGATACGATATAACAATGATGGATAGTGTTTTAAAACTGATGCATCAAGGGAAAGCATGTCGACATATGAATGTAATCTGAGTACCAAGTTTGACCAAATTAACGATTTGTTTGTAGCTGTTATAATATATGTCCCGGTACAAATTAATAAATTATGTAATGCATTTCTGTATTAACACAGTATCTTCCTCTATAACTACTTTCTATTGATAGAAATAAACTGGGGGCTCTCGTGGCCTAGAGGTTAAGGTGTTGGCCTCTCATTCAAAAGGTCCCGGGTTCGAATCCGGGTAGCGACCGAAAAATTTTCTTCTCTAAATTTGTCTCCTTTCACCTCATTTCATGCTCTCTAGCAAAGTTCTGTCGTCTGCTTTCGTTTCCTCTTTCTGCCCCCCACCCCCTCACCTCCTTCGCCTCTTCCTCTGGGCTAATGATTCTTTCTGCAGCCTTTCTACTGCTACTCCTTCGCTTCGTCTTACTGCTGTCTTTCAGCCACACCCCTGATCTTCTGGTAGGAAAGATCTACACCTAGCCTTCTCGGACAAGGGCGAAAAATCTCGGAGCGCCCGTGTGTAAGTTGCGCACGTTAAAGATCCCTTGGGAGTCTAAAATCGATAAGAGTAGGCTTCGGCCGCCACCCGGGTAAAATTCAAAATTTCCTACCAACTGAAAATATTAGGTGTGTCCCGCGTGCTCATATGACCTTATGCAGTTGCGAGCGCCGTAAAACACTTTACAAAAAAAAAAAAAATAAATAAAAAATAAACCTTTCACAATAAACAAAAAAGCGGACACTCCAGTTATAGACACTTGTGGTCCCAGAGCCACACATCACTGACCCATTTTTCATGTCAGAAGTTTGTCTAATTCAGATGCCGGAAAAAAGCATCAAGAGCCGTTTTTGGCTTCTCCTTGGTGCTCTCATGAGATCATTTGTCGTTTTTTCTAGCACTTTCATTCACAAATTGAAAGCGTAATAATGTTGGTGACAGCTAAAACTTCTAGACTCGTTCTGTTCTTTTTATTTTTAAGAATCTCTTGGGAGCATTTCCATTCCCCTTGTGAAGATTAGGTGACGTCTTTGGCAACCAAATGTTGGTCAAATTGGTAGTTATGTCAAAAGCGTGTTTGTCCCTTTACAGCCGCAAATCTGTTAGAAACGTTACTGAATATTTTATACCATGGGTATTTTTAGTTTTTATTTATCCAAATCCTGGCCCGAGCAAGAAGTACGGCAGACAAACAAATACACCCAAGGATAAATCTCCCACATTACGGATAACTGCATCCAAGAAAGGATGAAGAGGGTCGTGTTAATCTGAAATAGAGGCTGAAATTTGAAGTTGAATATTTTTAGATCAATTTTGTCATTTCTGTGCTCTTATTAACCTGTTGGGCCAATGTCAATGTGGATTGACACAATAATGATTAAGTTGTTGTACAGCCTACCTAACTTTAGTTCCAGAAGTAGCAGCTGGCTGAGACCTCCAGGAAAGAAAATGGAAAATATGAAAAAAGAGCACAAAAACCCCTGAGACATTGACATTGTTTCAATGGCGTCTTTACAAATTTTGTAGAATCACTGGCAAGAACTATACAAATTACTAGTAAAGGAGTGTGCAAATGGTTGGGGATCAAATATTTACTTTAGCTATGAACGTGTATTCTCTGATGTGAATACACTAAGAGATGTGCTCACAAAAACTAATGCCAGCATGACACAGCCTGACAGAGCACTTGCAAAACATAAACAGCCAAACAAACAGCAATTAGATCTTTTTGTAAAAAGGTTGTGAAAAGCTCAGCACACTATCGAGACAGAAAAATAAATACCAGTTCAAACTTATCACACTTTAAAACTGTCTTTAACTTGCGAACTAGGTATAAAGAGCCACAGGTTTATAAGCATTTTAGAACGCCCAGTAATTAATTCTTGTGCCTGAGATTGCCTTCCAGCTCTAGAAAGATGTCTATGTGTTCTGAAGTCTATTCACATTGGGTTTTCAATTATTCAAATTTAGCCAATTTAGAGGTCCCGAAACAAAGCAACATTCTACCTTTCAGGTCAGTGTCCTTCTCTGACATTCTTGACAGGTCGATTCACAAGAAGCTTCCCCAATCCCAGGAGACATAATTAAATGTCGTTAACTTGCCTTTCACTAAGTCAGAATCCATTATATGCTAAAAATAAAAAAGTAATAAAAATAAAAACAGATGATCTAACAATAAAATGTTGTTCTCATTCACTCCTTTTGGAGTCATCGGATTAGAATGGAGACAGGTTTTGAAACTGTATCAAAATGAGTTCATGTTTCTTTGAAAGTAATTCCAGAACTGTAACTGGAAAAACTGTCAGAACACAAAATGCGGCAAAGTTAAAAGTGGGTTCCCACAGAGGTCCCCGAAATCTCATGCACACAATTGTTTTAAAATCTATGATATTAGGCGTCTGTAGGCAAATGTTGAGACTGCAAGTTCAGGGGTTCGCGGTTCAGCTGGATTCGACATTGTGCCTCTACGAAAGTCACACATTTTCCCATTTTGTCTCGGCCTCATAAGAGATGGACGTTAAATTTGGAGGGGCTGTCGATGCCTCTGAAATTATAACCTTACAGTGTTGCAAGGGACGTTAACCTTGTACAGTTTTGCACATTTTTTTGCAAATCTTTTCGCAAATCAACATACCAAGCGAGAACTACAACTGTCTTTCAAATGTGGGGGTTTTATCGACGACCGTGTAGAGAATGTTTTGTCTTTGTCAAATCCTGTGTCGTCAGTTTTTGCTTTATCAAAGCAAAGAAGTGTGTGTGTGTGTGTGTGTGTGTGTGTGTGTGTGTGTGTGTGTCTTTATGTGTGTGTGTGTGTGTGTGTGTGTGTGTGTGTGTTTGTGTGTAAGGGGGATGGTGGTGCTATTTTATGTTAATAATATATTATGGTTATATAGCTGTTCAAAGTATGAAAATGTGTCCGCAGTGGATGCCCAAAAAATGTCATTGCATCTTTGAATGAAAAAGAATGTTTTAAACGTTTGATTGGCCTACAAGCAGTTTCAGTGCGGACCCCTTCCAGGTGCAAAGTAATAGTACACGAACTTGACTAACACGGGAAGTTCTTCGATTGATTTCTGAGTAATGCTCGCTGGTTAAGAAATATTTCCTTTCATTCGCATGTCCAGTTGAGTGAACCAAGTCTAGTTCTAAACGACCATGTATGTAATGTCCTGTTGTGTGTAACATTTTTGCTGAAAAGATAAGACTTTTTATTTTAATACTTTTAAATGTTAGTTCTTGAAGGAAAGGTTGTATAGGATTAATGATTTTATTGAAAAGTTCAACTAAAGCATTCATTATGAGGGTGGCTGTTTTAACATCAAATTTTACCATTTCATTTTCACTTCCAAAAAGTGTAAATTTTAAACCACAGTACAGACACGTTTTGTAAATGACCATGTTTGTAATGTATGTAATGTCCTGTTGCGTGTAACATTTTTGCTGAATAGATAAGACTTTTTATTTTAATACTCTTAAATGTTAGTACTTGAAGGAAAGGTTGTAGGGGATTAATGATTTTATTGAAATGTTCAACTAAAGCATTCATTATGAGGTTGGCTGTTTTAACATAAAATTTCACCATTTCATTTTCACTTCCAAAAAGGGTAAATTTTAAACCACAGTACAGACACGTTTTGTAAATGAGGTAAAGAAATTTAAAACATGGGCTTTCATTTGAGTTTCGTTTGCACGCAGTAAGTGCAAGTTCTTCGGTGTGATCACGTCACAATCGTGTTAAATGAGATGATGGAGACTTACTGTCATGAATTATTGAAGTTAAAAAAAAAAAAAATTAAACGTGTGTTTGACTTTCTCTATTTAAAGCTTTCATTGAAATGAAAATCATTCAAATTTAATGGATGGTACAATGAAAAATCTTTTTGCCATTGATACGTGTCTATTAACAAGTGTTTAACATTAGTGGAAGAAGTAACGAGTACACATGGGGGTTCAATTGAGAATATACTAGAAACACACAGGAGTCAGTTAACTCGAGATTCATCAAACCTCTAACTTAATTTTTAGACGGTTTTAAAGCAACAAATTGTAATACAAATAGATCTAGTAATGATTAAACTTGCCTTCTTCTTCTTCCTCGTTCTCGATGACAGCAGCTAGACAGTCAGTCCGATGCCGCGCACAAACTGTGCAGTTTGCTTCAAATCTGAGAGACTGCCAATGAGCTTTCTCTCAAGAATAGACTTCAGAACAGATAGGCATCTTTCTTGCCATTTTCACAACATATTTTATCTTGTTTAGTTCCTGTCATTTTGGTGCATAATCAATGTATCAAATTTATAATAATATGTCTTGAAAACGTTTAAACATGCATAGCGTGAAAGTGCGTCTCATATACAAGTTTCCCTTCGTTATTCCGCTCTCAAATATTATTATCAAAACTGTTTCATTCTTTAATAAACAAAACTTTAAGAATGTTTCTTATTCAGCATTATGCTCCTTTAAGGTTTTCACTCTTTCCGTGTTATGAGGCAACAATAATTTACAATCATTGGCGTTGACGAGGTAAGTACTTATATTCGTTTTCCCCATTCTTCTCGATGTTTGGTTGCCCTAATATGTATTTCTCCGTTGTCAGTTTGCCCTTATCGCCTCTTTTTGCCTCTCCTATGTGAATATTCAAGGCAAAATTTGCTCTCCTAAGAAATTCAAATTTTGTGTCTATATAATCGAACATCACAACTTCTTTGAAAACACGGGTGTACGTCTATAGACTTTGTAATAGGGGTTTCACGAAAACGGTTTGTTGGCCCTCCTTATTTTAGAACTGTTCTGACATAGAGGTAATCACCATTTTCAATATTTCTTCTAAAAATTGCCAGTCTACAAATGCGCACCCTCCCCCACCCCCACCCCATTTCCTGTGATGAAATGCTGATTAGTTGGGTTTTTTAACGCACTGAATAAACGAATAAATGCTGATGAACAAACCACAGAACTTGCTGTAGCTACGTTGCAATGCTTTTGACCTCCCTTTATCGTGGAAGCAATTTCTATAACTTTTTTTTCTGCTGTAGCCTACACTTTCTGGTGACGAGTGCGTCTACTATTACAACTAATTGTGAATACACCCAAATGCTATAAATACATGACTAAGAAGGGGTCAAATGATTACCTTCTGCGTTCATGATGACAAGCGGGCATGATCGTGTGTGAACTAAGCTGTTCTGGGAGCCCGATGCCTTGTCGAGCTATCCGGGAAGAGGCTTAGGGCTGGCTACAGACCCTTGATTATCGGAGCTTAGCCCTGCGAGATCGGCGCTGGACCTGACAAGCTTCGGGACGCTGGAGGCATCGTGCCCATACTGTATTATTGACAGCTTCTGATTAATTTGTCCTTGTTCTTGGATTTCATGTTCACGAACTGGTATCATCATTATCTCCCGACTGATTTATGACCTTGCCTTTCTTGGGCGGTATGTCAGTGTATTGGATTTGTCTCCGTGGTCCTCGTTTGTTATAATTTTTTTTTATTACTTTAGTAGAACGAGAGGAGTTTTACTACTCTTAAAATGAGGGATTGAGCTGTCGTCCAACGTCGTTATTTTTGTTTTCACGATCACCCCCGGCACAGAGATCAAAGTCAAAGAACAATATATCTAGTTCTGGCATGGCTACCACGGTAAACAAGGTATCTACATATAAATATTGTAAAATACTAATATTCCTTTAATGGTTTTTACAGTTCATTGTTTTTTATTTCATTGATCACTATTTTCCAATTCTTTTGACTTGTCTGTCATTTATAGTTTCTTATTCTATTTTAGTATGTTTCTTGGTACACGAGTTCTTTACGTTCCTTGTTCATTTCTTTGGTGTTTGGTCATAGGTTTCGGAGGGGGCTATATGTTTAAGGTCCTACTTGATGAATTATATCAAATATTGTGTATCCTTCTGGTGGTTGATGTACAAATGAAAGAAGAGAAAGGAAAGAAGACCGAGACAAGATACCGAATTAACGTCACTATTCCGCACTCTTTGGAACTGGAAAAAAAAGAACATTTTCAATAACAGAGCTTTGGGCCTTCCGTATTATAGTTAGTTATCGTACATAACTACAAATCAACAAGAACAAAGAAGTATATCCTTGGTTTCTATTACAAAGCTTAACCGTGTCGCCGTGAGCCACGACTTAAATAAGTTTCTAATAGAAGGTTACAAAGTAGTAAAGGAACTTCTGTCTTTCACAGAAAGTTACAAACATGTGCCAAGCAAGCAGTGAACTGAAGCCCTAGCCTCCCAGAAAGAGCAACAACAAGAAACAAAAACTAACAACAATATCAATCCAAAACTAAGCAAAAGTAAACGTATCCCCATCCCACACGCCCCCCCCCCCTTCCCCACCAAGTGCCCCCTCCTCCTGAAAAAGACACCCAACAAATTATTAAGCAACAAAAATCAAGAAAAACTAGACAAATGATTGGCTTACACGTAAAAGCCAAGCCATAATAGTGTTCCCAGTCGGCCCTTGAGTGACTCAAAAAAGTATGAAACATCTTTTTTTTAAAAATGGGATTACACTGAAACAGACTGCGGACATCTCCGATTCAAACGAGTTGGATTTCTGTAATTTGTGGAAATAATATTACTGTCATCTCTTCGTTCCATAATGGTCGACCCCGTCATTGATCAAACTGAAGCCTCCCTACCAAAGGCATTTGGTCGAACTTATTTTTGCTGACAATAAAAGGCGGTCTAGTGATGTCTTAGTGGCATGTCCGTCATTCAGTAGATCGAAAATCACAAGAGAGGTGAGTGTGTGAGTGTGTGGGTGGGTGGGGAGGGGGGAAAGATTATATGAACTCACCGAACTAGCAGTTTCCTACGTTGATGTATGGTTTTGTTTACTGTGTGCGCCTACAACACAATGAGGCTGTCCTGCAAAACCAGAATAATGCTTCTCCTTCCTGATTCTCAGCTCCTCATTTTATTCCCTCGTCTCCTCTAGTTTCTGTCATCTACTGGATGAGTACTGGGTTTGAAAACAAAGGGAAATTATAACATATAAGGCTGATAACATTGTAAAAAGAACCAAGAGTGTGCTTTTTAAACAGAAGCAGCATTTCTTAACATAATAGTCAGCTCAAACAGTGAACTACTCTTATCGTTCATCTGTGAAACCATGAGAGGAAAATAGTTATCTCTCACCCTTCTTCGTTTAAAAATCCTTATTTTCGTGTAGTGTTCATGTTACACAAAAATTCCACTTGTCCGCTGTTGCGGCGAAAAAAACCCATATCTAACTCGTTTAATGTAGGATTCATAAATCTGATTAAGTACCATATTCGTGTAGAATGGCGTCGGAAAAACACTATTTGATTCTGGACAGACAGAAAAGTAAATTCTCTTCCACAAAAGTTTCTCTCCACTCAGAACCTCTCTGCCAAGCGAAAAGGGGCCGTCCTTTCAGTTCGTCCAATACTCTTTCACTTTCTGTTCCTTGCTAAACAAGTGTTTGTTAAAACGATCCGTTCTCCTGGCACTGCCACTTGACAAAGGAGAGAGAAAAAGAAGAGGAAAAAAGTATCTGTCTTCAGTGTACAGCCTCCTTTGAGGAAAATCCATCTCAGAGACGTTGAGTAACCATAGGGTCTGCTCTAGGGCTGATCGAACACGAAGTACTCAAAGACGTGATAATGAAACGTTTTCATGATCGACCAAGCATAAAAGTGATATCATTACAAGCGTTATAACGAACAAGGTCTAGGGCTTTGAGCCGAGTTCGTTACGGTGAAAGTGAAGAGTTAAGAGATAGTGGGGTTTTTCAAGGAATATGTAGTTACTGGCAGAACCGACGGTTGCATTATAATGCACATTCGCCCAAAGCCACACACACTCGCTAACTTATACGCCCATGCATGCACACATAGAGTAGATAAAGCAAATGATCTATAACTGTAACAGAGATTTTAATGCAAAATTGCAAAAAAGTATTAGCGAGTGTTCTACGCCCCCATCAACACGATTCAGATCGCCTAAGAGGCAGGCTGCCAGGGCAACCCAGGCTGAGAAGGATACAACATCCAAGTAGAAAACGGAAGTACTGGAACTCTATTTTAAAACGATAATAATAATTTCCCGAGGGGAATCGATCTCCCGTCTTTTTTTTTTTTTTTTTTTTTTTGGGGGGGGGGGGGGGTGGGGTACGTGTTATACGGCGCTCACTATAGCATAAGGTCATATGAACGCGCGGGACACACCTTAATTTTCAGTTCGTTGGAAATTTTGAATTTTGTCCCAGTGGCGGCTGAAGCCTACTCTTATCGATTTTGAACCATCAAGGGATTTTTAAAGTGCACAACTTGCACACGGGACCTTCGAGATTTTTCGTCCTGATCCGGGAAGGCTAGGTGTAGATCTAACCTACCATAAGATCAGGGCTGTGGCTGAAAGACAGCAGTAAGAAGGAGCCAAGGAGTAGCTGTAGAAAGGCTACAGAAAGAGTCAGAAGCCCATAAGAAGGGGCAAAGGAGGTGAAGGGATGTGGGCAGAAAGTGGAGACGAAAGCAGACAGCAAAACGTTGTTAAGAGCAGGAAAGGATGTGAAAGGAGAACATTTTAGGGGAGAAAATCTCCTGTCGCTATCCAGATTCGAATCCTACTGACTGAGAGGCGAACACCGTAACCACTAGACCACGAGAGCCCCCTCACGTCTTCTGCAGGTGACAATAAGCGCCTACCCACTATACCAAAGACACCGGTCATATGTAGATGTTCCTGAATATTATGTGTTAAACAAAGACACAGAAAATCCTTATAATAATTGAACAAAAACGAAACAAGTTATAGCACAAACGAACAGTCAAAATGTCCGAAAGCCAAAAAACTCACTTTTTACAAGGAAACTTACAGACTTCAACAAAAGTTAGGGACCACTTGCAAACACTCTGAGAGGTCTTCTTGGGTTGACCTGCACGTGGGCGTTTTCTGGACTGAACCAGTGGCTTGATGACGCTGCCTCAGACGGACAATGACAGAGTGTGACACTGCGAGCCTTCTGGCAACTTCTCGGGCTCCAACTCCATCTTGCAGCCACGCCATAGCCCTGGCGCGATCAAAGTCTCTCAGCTTTCGTGTTGGTGGCATGTAGATGCGATACCGGATTTTGCGCAAAACGGTGGCTTATTTCCACCAAAGTAAGCACAGTTCGAGACCGTACGTCTGTTTATGACGTGCACCAGAAATTTTAACTGAGGAAAATCCGTGGTGTCGGACAAAAGTCGATAACAAACAGCAAATTTGGATAAAATTCCCCAAGAATTTCCGTGCTGCACTTGGTGGTTTTGGTCCTTTATGGGGCTTTGCAGTACGCTTTGGTAACCCATTAACACTTTCAGAGCAAAAATTTCGAAACATTCCTTGCTGTCTTTTTTTCGAATATTTAAAAAAAATTAGGGCTCTCTGTCAAGGTGGTCCTTAACTTTTGTTGAAGTCTGTAGTTTGCTAAGACCTATTACGCTTCATTAAATGTTGCAAGGAGAACATTCTGCGTAATCGGCATTACACAAGGCGTGTTCAATAAGTGAGCTTAACACTCTGCCGTTCGTAGAAACAAGACTTTTCGGAGTTCATTGGTTGCCCTTGTGTAAGAGTATAACATTACTAACATTGATATTCCAAGAATGGCATTTTGCTAATACACATGGGATTAATCATGAATAATCTGTAAAGCATTTAATTTATATTTTCTCTTTCTTGGTCTTACTAACCCGTGTTGCATAAAATGTGTTTCATTTATATTTTTATTATGTTCAAATTAATTCATTTGTACTATTTAAATGTTTATATTATTATATTATAATATTATTACTTCTTACACAGTTTGTTTCGATGTTCAGCTGGCTCACAAAGAAATTGCAGCGATGCCGTTTTTTCTCTAGGAGTTACTGAGTTATATTTGAACAATACACGGGAACTCTGAGCGAGCTAATTGAATTTATTAAAATGTGTAACAGGTGACAGTGTACCTATTCAGGGTATATGTACACAGCATTACAAACCAAAATGTTATTCGGCACCTTTGAAATCTAAACGATCCCGTTGCTAAGAAAATAAACGATTCGAGCAAATGCTTCGTAAAGAAAATCCAAGGTTAATATCGTTTCCATTTCTATTGGACGTAAACGTTTGGAAAAGCCGCGAACAAAAATGTGGTCTTTAGTAACGCTTTTTCTGTGTTTCTCCACTATGTGTGACGTTGTTTAAGTGCACCCGATCTCTTTACCGAACCTTACATAAAAGTGTCATTCTGTCCACGAGGCTTTTTCATTATATCAGACAATTCTCAGCAAAATTGTATTTTTCTCCAGGAAAAACGAGCCAGCTCATATCCACGTTAATTATTCACAGTCGCATCTCGCTTTCCTCACAAAAAGTTCCAACAAACTTTATTCACTTTTTGTGCTTAAAAGAAATGCGGATCGTTTTCCCTTCCTCAAGTGTTCTTAATTTCGCCACTGTCCTTTCTTCTTGGGCTTTTTTGTTATTGCTCCTGTTATTGAAGAATTACATCTAATCTTAATCTCTCCGCTGTGTCTGGGCTCAGTTGCAAAGCTCCAATTTGTGACTCAGCGTAATAAAAGCGCAAGCGTGACTTTCAGCCATGTGGACAACAACATTCAGAGAAACTGAAGCGTTTGAACCCATAACAAGAGCAACAACAGCAATAATGATATCAGCAGCCGCAATAACAAAATATCACCACAGCGTGCCAGCCATCCAATAACAATGAGCAATTCCGATATTGAAAGAATGGGAAAATGCTGTGTAATACGAAAACGGAGGGAGCACGCAAGGAAAACAGAATGCGAACTTTGATACATCATATAGAGAGAAAGAGCAGCACAATACTTTCTTGGATCCACTTTCCAAGTTGACAGTTAATGTGAACATCGATAATGACTCTGTATACGAGCTTTAATTCTGTTATTATTCTTTGTTTTTGTATGATCAAATTTTACGTATATTTCTAAACTTCTTGTTTAGACTGTTTGTTGCTTTGTTATGTGAAAGGTTGTGTGTGTCTGTGTCTGTGTTTGTGTACGTGTGTGTGTTTGTGTATGTATATATATATATATATATATATATATATATATATATATATGTGTGTGTGTGTGTGTGTGTGTGTGTGTGTGTGTGTGCGTGATGGTGGGGGATGCTCTCTCTCTCTCTCTCTCTCTCTCTCTCTCCCTCTCTCTCTCTCTCTCTCTCTCTCTCTCTCTCTCTCTCTCTCTCTCTCTCTCTCTCTCTCTCTCAGCCTCCTCTTCACATCTACACCAATATAGGAAATTGGAGCAACTTTCCGTTTATTTTTATTTTAGAGCACAGTCTTGTACTCCTGGACTGTACATTGTCATGACCTTTGCTCTCTACAAATACTTTTCGGCGAAGCGTGAGCATCATTGACCACACCAATACGCCCAAATGAAAGGCAAAATACAAATCTCGCAATAGTCTATAAGCATGGCATATTATCCCCCTTGGCCTCCATCTGGGTAAATTGAGTCAAACTTCGTTTCGTAGAAAACCGGGAAAACATCAAAGTGCACGTACCAGTTTATTATAATGTGAGTTATTTAGCGCCGTTTAAGAGAGGAACTTAACTTTGATTCCCAAATAACTGAGTGACTCCGTGGTGAAAGTAACACTTTCGGAAAATACTACCGTGTTTGGTGCAACCACACGGACTTGTCAAAGACACAACATGCTTTTTACTTTGTTGTATTACATGCAAACATGAGCTTACACGTTCTTTTTAGGGGCTGCACGTCCTTCACTACGCTGGCTCATAGAGTTATTACCTTCCTTTAGTGAAATGAACTTTCTATTATTACGTTACAGTCTTACTTAGGCCGGTCCCAGAGTGGCTCTGTGGATCTATAGTTTACATTGGTAATGCAAGACTAGATCTAGATCTAGATCTAGGATCTAGAGAAGCACACCTAGATCTAGGCCTAGACCTAAGCCTACGACAACAGTCGAAACCAGGTTAACCTTTCGATTCAAAGTTTCAAAGTATGATAAAGTGCATTTCTGAGTGATTTTGTGGCCAAGTGTTGATGCTAGCATCAATATTTAATAGTAAAGCACCTAATAATACTTACTTCTTGTTGATTTTGATGATCTGTAAAGAGTTTCAGTAGAAAATAAACACGAAGCGAGGCGACACATGTCCGCCATTTTTACAACACTGTTGAATAGCACGTCTGACGCATTGCGCAGCTCTGCTGACAAAAAAACAGACGATACAGCTAGGCCTACGCTGCTTTAGCACACGATAATGTATGCATTCATTTGCACGGTGCGAGCCAGGCGAGCTACAGGTCAGACCTACAGAGCCACTCTGGGACCGGCCTTATTCGCTACGGTACACAAATCGCAAGAAAACCTTAGTTTGGAAGTGCAGTTTCTCCTCTTTGTCCTAAATTATATCGTCGTGGGTGGTTGGCGGGTGCTCTGGTGTGTGGTTTGCTTCTTCTGCAATTGTTAACGACCAAGACAAATTTCTCCCTGCGAGATGAATAAAGATTGTCATTGTCATTGTCATTTTCGTTGTCATTTCCTATCAAACATCTATCGTCCTTATCTCCCCTCCTTCTTTTTTGTGCTTGTTACTCTCTTGTAACACCTCTCATTTTCGGAATTATATGACCTTATTGTGTTGCAAATGCTGTAAAACTTACTAAAAACTAAAACTAAAAAATTATGTCGTCACTCTTTCAATCCGAAAAGATTCGTAACAAGTCAACTACCAGCGGTCACATTCACAGTCCCTGTTTTTTGTGAAATAGATGACTTGCTAAGCAGGAAACATGTTTTAATCCCCTTTTCTTCACAATAATACACTTGTTATAAAAGCCTACTCGTCTTTGTAGGAACAGATGTATCATCCTTTCCACAATCTGATAGGGATTTTTAAAACAAGATAATTTTGGATAATGCAGAGGAGATATATTATAACATCACAAAAATGTAATGTAAAAAAAGGGGGTTTGAAGACTAGTCCATCTTGGAGGAAAGTCAGCTCCGTGGCCTCTCAAAACTAATTCGTGCGAGTCGTGCTAAATGGTATAACTTCGTGAGTTGTTTCGGCACCAGCTTTATTGCTCGTGGTAAAGTGCCCGTACCAGCCAAGCCGGGGAAGTCATAGGGTGTTCTTCATTTCCGGACGCTGACAATTTCGATATTTCCCTGATTACTTCAACTCACTGGGACGTGCATTATTCAAGAGCGACCAAAGAGTGAGTGTGTATGTGTGGGTGGGTCTTCTCAGCATGTCTCATTACGTGAGAAATTGGTCAAGGATGGAAATTAGAGTGCAACAGAGAGAGAGAGGATGGAGAGATTGAGGGAGAGAGTGAGGGATTGAGGGACACACACACACACACACACACACACACACACACACACACACACACACAGAGAGAGAGAGAGAGAGAGAGAGAGAGAGAGAGAGAGAGAGAGAGAGAGAGAGAGAGAGAGAGAGAGAGAGAGAGAGATAATTGGATGAATGAGGGAGACAGAAAAAGATGAGAGAATTTTTGTTTTAATACAGGATCGTAAAAATAGAGGTTTTTGCTTCAAAACAACAATATCGTGCATAGCGTTCTATTTAAAACCTTCAGCGACATCAACGCCCTTACCACTTAAACAGCATGGGCCTCCATTCTCATGTTTCAAATTTCCCTGAGCCACCTTTACAAACTGAAACAATTTGAAAATCCGGTTGAAAGTGTCATAGAATTAAAAGGCGGAAAATCCAACATATTTTAGGGCCAATAAAAAAAAGCTATTCTGGTAAACCCTTCCTTTTCTCCTCGTGTTTCTCAGCTCTCTTTCATGGGCATGGGCGGGAATTTCCAAGAAAAAAATGAGTTCCAGAATTCGTTACAAAATCTTTCCTCTCTGCAGCCCCACAAAATCACCTTCAAACTATTAAGAAAATTGTTCTGCTTTGGGGCAGCCATCATTATGTTTGAACTGTTAACCTAGAAGTATGGTCTTCACATTAGGCGTTTTACATAATGGCCAAGGGTCCCGCGTGGACCCGACAACGTAAATGCATACTTTTTCAATAACTATAATAATATCTTTTTGTCACGTTGGTTTGGTGTTTCACCACGTACACACACACACACACACACACACACACACACACACATATATATATATATATATACTGTATATATCTACTCTTTAACGTTTTTAACTCCGCACATTTTAAGAACGTGAAGCTCAAAAACTACTAATCCGATTACTTTGAATTTTTTTCGCATGTCACGCAAGCTCATTGCTGTTCGTGAACTGTACTCACTAGGATGTCGTTTTCTCTGACAGTGTCGTTCACGGGGTTTTGATATTTGTCCAGGATCTGAACAATAAAGATGTATCTTGTCTTATCGTATATTTTGTCAAAACTGCTCTCTGTTACATTGATAGGGACTAATTCAAGTGTAATCTCACCAAATTTGGTCAGCAAATAAGAAAGCCTTTGGGATTTGACTTTTTGTGGTTCATTTTCAAGATGGCGGTCGTTTCCATAGCAACCGTTGTAGCAATGCAAAAATAACAGTACGTATCAAGAGATTTTTCTATTCCTAACTTATACGTATACATAGATTTGATATCCGGCCACAGAAAATGGACCTCAAGGGTCGCTTCCTCCGTTCAAGGTGCACAGTATAGCTTTTACAATTGTACAGTTTCACATTTTTTTAAAACAGAAAAAACTTCATCCTGTTCAGTTCAACGCGCGAAAAAAATCCCCCAGAAAAGACGAGTGCACAGAGTAGTTAGTAAAAATTACCTCCCCTCCTCACCCACCCCCAGCCCCCACCCACGGGAAGTCTTCATAAAATCATAGCATGTAACAACACCCCCCCCCCCCCTTTTCTTGAATTATCAATATTAGTGACACATGGGGTAATGGTTTAAAGTGAAAGCATTACAAATAAGCTTACAGCTTATAATTATATCGTTAACTTTCCGTTTTCATGAGGATGAATTTTCCAAAAACCATCAACATAAATTATATCAGCAATGTTAGCAATTGAACCGCATATCTGCCCTGCCTACCACGAGCAAGTATGCCAAATATTTCTGTGTTTGACGCCATTTCGGGATTGCCCAATACACTGACGTCAACGATTTTTTTCAATACATCTAGTCTATTCTGTCTCTGTCTCCCTCGGGCAAGCAGCCTGTTACAAAAGCTTTATTACAAAAGTGTTTTGAACCGTATCTGTCTCGCTCTTCTTCTCTTTCTTGACCCTTCTCTCCCCAACTCTCTGTCTGTCTGTCTGTCTGTCTGCCTGTCTGCTCTTAATATACAGTCGGTGTCGCATTCAACGAGGTTGCCGTGACCGGCTTGTTGTCCTCGTTGGATCCAACCTCTCGTTGAACGTGACTAAGGCTAAAGTAAAGAAAGGAGAAAAGGTATTATTATTACACGATGTACCAATAATTAAAACAGTTGTCCCCCCCCCTCTGAAGACGAAAATCTCAAACAGCATCGGTGTGTGCGTGTTTGAGCTGTGTTCTGACGGTCATTTCTACATTATAAATACTTTTTTTTACAGAGCACTTCTCTAGTGGAAACATACTCTCTCACATCTAAGCCTAAATCTACCCAAAGTAAAGGCGGGAGCTTGGATTTTCTGATCAGCGGAAGAAAAGAAAATTACAAAAATGAAGGTCTCGATCTAGACCTACCCATCCAGAGTTCATCCCTTTTCACACAGCCCGCATCGCGTTCCCACCCTCCACCTTCCATCTCTACCATAGGTTAACCCTCGCCCATCCTCTTGGCTTTGGGGCCCATATTAGAAGACACACTAAATCTAGAAATACAATGTTTTAGGAATCGAGGAAGGGCCTTGTGCGTCGCGTGAGATGGAGAGAAAGTAGAAAAATGCCTCGCTTTTTGGGCCGCTAATTGCTTTTATTTGGTTATCGTGACCTTGTTGAAAGCGACTTAGGTCTGTTTGCAACTTCGTTGGAGCTGACGTACATTTACAAAGAGATATAGAGGAAAAATCGGGGATTAAGGATTACCTCGTTGGAGCCAACTTCTCGTTGAATACGACATCGTTTAATACGACACCCACTGTAGCTCTATCACCTCTATGGTCCGTCAAAAAAACACATTACATTCACCCGTTTAAGAACCCTCCCCCCCTGCCCCCAATTTCTCTTACTGTTTGCTACTTCCACCCTCCTTCCCCCGTTCAACTCTAACACACACACACACACACACACACACACACACACACACACACACACACACACATACACACACACACACATACACACACACACACACACACACACAGACACACGATCCTCTTCCACCCTCTCTCCCAACCCTTCCTGTTTTCTCTTCTCATGTGTCGCTCTCCTGCCATCCATTATCCTCTTTTGGAATCGGGCAGTTGCAGTGCTGACCTGTCGTTAAATCAGAATTCAATTGCACCCTTCACTCCCTCGCTTAGTAATAGGAAAATGGCTGAATTCAAAAAACTATTTTTCAATTTGTAAAACGACATTAGTAGTCGAGACAATATACGACTGAGTGCCCCATTAGAATGAACAAAATTGAATACATCCAATTTACATTCCAACTAGATGGCAAACACTATACAAAATAGGTCAAAAGAAGACATTATGCAGTAAAATTCGGTTTCTTTACACAAATGGGGAAAAGCCCACCGAAATTCAGGCAGAACTTGAAAGTATTATGTGGAAAATGTGTTCAGCAAATGAGAGGTCTCCTATTGGTGCAATTTATCTTTAAAAAGGGGGGTATACAAATCTCCACGATGAGGAAATCAGAGGCGACACATGTCTGCCAAAATAAAGGAAAATTCTGAAAACACTGAAAACCAAATTCGTACTCACAGGAGGCTCAAAATTCGTGACATTTCTGATACCCTAGATCTTTCTAAGTCAATAGAAACGTCTGTAGTAAAGTTGGATACAGAAAAGTGCCAGGTTCCAAAACAGTTGACAGGTGACCACAAGGCACAGCACATTGTAGATGTTTACACGGCATTGTTGAAATGATGCAAGCTGAATGCACATAATAAAATAGGAACTGTGTCTGATTGTGACTTCCAAGAACCTAATGAAAGCTTTCTGCATAACAGTCCTGATCTTGTCAGGTCAGACTTCCATCTGATTAACAGTGCATCGATACCTAGCAGGGCTGGAGCACGTAAGAGATTAGATTCGGTTCCTTGACGTAAAATTCCACAGGGATGGCATACATTTATTCTTGTAGTGATGTGAAAATACTTGATTGTTCTCGGGCACTACAATGAGGAATAAAGGAGGTGTTTAGCCAACTAACTTTGTATGTTTTATTTCAATAATTTAAAAAAACCCATTTGTGATCACCTGTCAACTGTTTTGGAACCTGGCACTTTTCTGCTTCACGAAGAAGCAGCTCTCAGTTGTCCGCTTTGGGGACTTCGTTCATAGAACGTGATATCGTATACACAACATTTCCTCAGTTCATGAAAAGTGATATATACAATGTTTCCTTCGTTCATGACATATGGTATGCACAATGTTTATGATGTCTAAAGACAGGTACTTCATTCATTCATGATACACAGTGCACCCCTCCTTCATTCATCATATACAATAACATACAGGTTCGTGATATACACTGACATACGTATGTATTTTCTTCTTTAATAACATTCTATGAAAACGTTCAACATATCTCCCTTCAAACTTGTAATACAAATAGCAAGGTTTCTTTTCATCGAAATTAGCCGCCTCCAAGGTTACGGATTTGGAAGCAGATTTGTGGCGTGGCGTTTAGTCTCTGCGTCGTTGCACTAGGAAGGGGCAAGTTCGATACTGAGTGGGGAAGTTTTTCTTTTGAGCATTTCAAAAGTAAGGAGTTATTATTCAGCAGTATCTGTATCATAGAAAAAACAACAACAGATTAACAACGTAAAAAGTGAATATTAGTAAATGAGAGCAAAGACAACAGAGTGAACATCTTCTGCAGAGGATCGTTTGGTTTACTTTTAGGATGTTTCTTTTCTCTTTTTCATAAATGATTCTTCTTCTTCTGTGATAAAAAAAAGAAAAAATAATGCCAATAACTGCGCTTTGAACCACGAACAAATTGCAGGCGAACATGGCGTAAAGCGTGTAATTACTTTATACACTGCATTTGTAGTAAATAGAAACTTTGCCTTGTGTAGTTGCGTCTTGATATTTGGCATATCTATCGCCTTGATGCACACGTGTCACATTATAAAGAATAGAATACATTATAAGAAAGAAACCAGAGTATAACCTACAAATGTTTATCATAATCCATATAACTCCACTAAATTGAACCTTTGACGTGTATGATTCTACGGTATAAATGTGGAACTATTCATAATAGCTCATCCCAGAACACGCTGACATTTTAATAAGAAACCAGGTTACAACATCAGCGACGAACGTTTGTGTCTCCGTTTACATACATAAAATAACCCTGCTCAAACTCGTTTATTTAAAAAAAACAACAACACTGATTTAAAATAAAGAGACGATTCTGAGGTCCCAGTAATAGCTGAAAATATAATGACTGTGAACAGGTTCATTTCGTGAGTCTCGCTTACTCTAAATTAACCCTTCTGCGGCAAGATTACTTTCCCTGACCGTCTCTTGTAAGGAGAGTCGTGAAATGATTGGGTTGTTGTTGTTTTTTTTCCTTTCCTTCTCTTTTTTAAATCTAATCTTTCCATGCATGTAACATCTAAACAATATTTCTTTTCTCTTACAGAGTTTTTAAAAATATTTGTAAAATTCTGGAATTCCAAGCACCCGTGTTTTACATGTCTTTCTTTGGACTTGACACATTTTAACACGTGGTTCACAATGTTCAGTGGTGGCCAAACAAAGATCGACCCAGTCACGAGTGCTCATAGCTACACACACTGAACACCTTACAGTATGGAGTTGTTTCTAGAGACAACAGGGCGCAGGGTGAAGTTTTCCCAAATAGACAGCATTTGTGGATTAACAGTCCAGAATAGTTATGGGTTTTGCCAAGGAACCTAATTAATGTCATTGAGGAAATGTTCACGCTTTTCAATACGATGGAGAAATCATGAACATATTGCTATCCTCTGATCCATGTTAGCTTTGCAAAATGGTACCGTCGTAGAAGGAGATTTACCTTGAGAATGCAGACCGTTGAGATGTAGGATCAAAGTCCTAGCAGCAGACGTTGTCTACGGACGTACGTCTCTTTGGGGCTCATCTACTGAATTCTGCACCCTGATGACGTTTAAAGGGGTCCGAACGGTGTATGTTTGACCTGAAATGGTCAATTTGTCTGGGAATTTTTAATACTGATTCTCTACATGTCCTAACAGATGGACCATTTTTCACCCTTGACATAAAAGTAGGCCTCAAGGACACTTTAACATTATTTCTGCACATTGTACGAAATTTACGAATTGAGTTGGTGGTGAGAAAACGTTCACTACAAAAAGCTGTCTGGTCTTTGCTTATCTTAACCATGATCTCAACAGGCAAAGGAAACTTGAGAAAAACTACCTGCAAACTTCTGTTGGTCTGTAATATGGCCCAAGAGTTGGGATTTTTTTTTGTAGTAGGCCTAATGCGAACTAGTGCGTCATGCTACAAAAATTGGTTCGGTTTTTACGCCTATGTAGAGAAACACTATAATAATAATAATAATGAAGATCATTTCTATAGCGCCCACTCCCGTGTAAACACAGCTCTAGGCGCTTTACATAAATGCATGTAAGAAAAATATTCATGCACGCGACACACACACACACACTCATATACACACAAACACACACACACACACATATACATATACACACACACAAACACACGCATACACACTCACGAACACATAACACGCACACATGTATGCCAAACACACACATACACACACACAATCACACACACACACACACACACACACACACACACACACACACACACACACACCTCTACTTGCTTATCACACGCACACGAGTACACATCGTCACGAAATGAGAATAAGATAATATATACACTGCAATTCACAAAATACATAAATGGATACATAGACATTTACATAACATTGTATTGAACATGAATCTACTGACTTAAAAAGGATGTCATTAAATGTGTCTTTAAAGATTTTTTAAATTTAGACTCAGATGTTGTATGTCTCAAGGGTTCAACTATTCTGTGGATTTATCTTAAATGAATGTCTGCCACATTCCTTTTGACTCCAAAATGTTGTGTTCACAAAATAAAACTTCTGTGTGGAGGAAAATATTTACCAAAAAGGTTATTTATTTAGTGGGGGGTGGGGGTTGGATCACCTTAAAATTAATTTTCCTGGATACTCACCCCCCAGGAAGCGGCCACATTTTGGTGATCAATCTCTAAGCAAAGCTATTGGCAGTGAGTTCTGTTGTCCAGGTGTCTGTGACACTATAAAATACCATGGAGGAGATTGTTAAACACTGAAGTTAAAGATTTAGCAATGCTATGCAGCATATATAACACATTGCTCCTCTGTGAAGGAGAAACAATGAGGGCCCGACAAGCAAGAACATAGAGAACGTAATGACACTTAATAAAGGAAAAAGTCATGGAGAGTAGAAGGAAGCAAATCGTGAAACACAAAAGAACGATGGCTTAATTTTACAGAAGGAAATAAAGAAAGTAATGGTAGAAGCCTTGTTGCATGGGGGGGGG
>NW_004797814.1:381186-382698 GCF_000002075.1 Aplysia californica
ATTATTCATTTATTTTTATATATAACCAAATTAGCCATCCAACATCATACGTCCGAGATACCATGTAATGTCGGCACGTCAAACGCTTCAAGTTTCCTGTTTCTATTTCTGGCAGACGTTTAACGCTCTTCTACCTTTCCTGAGACAAATAAAGTCTGTTCTGTAAGATTCCACAACGAAACTGGAAGTGAAAGCGTGTGTGTTCTCGCAAAGGAAGAGTCATCGTTAGCTGCGTGTCCGGACTGAATTTGATCAAAGCGATCTAGCTGAAAGCTTGCTTGTGATCATATAAACAATTTTCAGGCTTTGTCACAACAAGTGGTTCTAGTGTTTACTGCAATTTCATCACCAGCGACCTCTGCCGTATTAAAATGGAAACCCTGGCTAATCTAGGCTCTTACGTTCGAAGTGTCTATTTTAATTCGTGTATCCTTTACACGTGGTGTGATAAAACGTGATACGCATCTTTTATTAGAATTTTCAAAGCAAAATTTTCTCATGCAAACAAACAGTCGATCATTATAAACTTTGTTCGCGGTCTTGTATTCTGACATAAATTGTTCAATGCATAAATACGCATCTGTTATTTTCCAAAAGTTATGGATGAGAATATCGCGTGCAGGTTTACTCCCAAGCTGCTTTCCAGGTATCAAAGCAGGCTACTCTTTTCTCGTGTATTCCGAATAAAAGAATAGATACGCATTCAAAATACACAGAAGTAATACTGTATTTTTTTTAGAATGATGCCTTTTCTATTAACATAATATTTGCAATAGCCTTCACCTAAACTAAGTTGATAAAAGATATTATTTGATTCACCTCTGCTTAATAAGCAGACTTTTGAACGGAACAGGCTAATTACAAATTGGGAATTTGAAGTCTCAAAGTATATCACGAACGACATTTACGTTTACAGAAATCTATCTGCCTATCTATCCACTTATCTATCTATAATATTATAATATTTCTTATCTATAGCTTGTTCACTTTCATTTGAACGTACTAAAAAAGATGTAGATTCTAGCTCATTTATGAATTTACCTATCCCTACGAAACTTTGCATGGCACTTCTGTATGCCAGCCACCAAACAAAATTTTCTTTATTATTATCATCTTGATCCAATCATTTTAAAAGTTTTTCTCTTTGGGCCCTATGTAAAAAAACAAACCCACTTTCTTGGAAGCATACACAGAAATAAATGACTTACAGTAACCTTGCCCACAAATTGCTCATTTTGACACACCCTATCCCCCTATTTCAATGTAAGCTTGTAGATTTGATCTCCCAGCTGTCTAGACGTCTCTACGTGCTCAAAGTTATCTTAAAAATTACTCTCCCCGTTTCTTGAATCAAGTTTCTTAAGGGGCCCATACACGTTTAAAAAAGCGTGTTGTTGTTTTTTTTGCATCAGAATTTTTATTGCAAAATTTGATTGTGTGTAGGACGTTTCGATGTCCAAAAAAAACAACAACAAAAAAGATTTGAATCCAAATTTTGATGGATCAAACTCG
>NW_004797814.1:383785-384932 GCF_000002075.1 Aplysia californica
TGTGTGTGTATGTGTATGTGTGTATGTTTGAGTGTGAATAAGTGTACATGTGCGTATGTGTGTGTGAGTGTGTGTACAAGTGTGTGTGTGTGTGTATGTGTGTGTGTATGTGTATGTGTGTATGTTTGAGTGTGAATAAGTGTACATGTGCGTATGTGTGTGTGAGTGTGTGTACAAGTGTTTGTGTGTGTGTATGTGTGTGTGTATGTGTATGTGTGTATGTTTGAGTGTGAATAAGTGTACGTGTGCGTATGTGTGTGTAAGTGTGTGTACAAGTGTGTGTGTGTGTGTGTGTGTGTGTGTGTGTGTGTGTGTGTGTGTGTGTTTGTGCATTGCCTCGCAGTGTAGACCTCTTCTGTATTGAGAAAGAGAACATCTTGTGTTAGAGGTAAAGCGAACAATCGAGGCGTTTATTTTGACATAAACTATATAATATATATCATCAAATGCACAATCAAAGTAAAGTAATATATTTTAAACTACGCAGAATAAGGCAAATGCCAATGTATCTCGGTGTCGATTCCACCATTAAAATCCTCTTCTCATATTTCGGGCTTTCGCGTCACAGCAATTCTCTTTTTGTAAACCTTTCCCCTGAAACGGTAAACAAGTTACAGGGACTTCAGAAGTAAGCCGCTCGCATAATACTAAAGAAACCTATCAAGTGACATGTAACACCAGTATTAATCCAACTTCTGTGGCTCCCTGTCAAAGCACGTTAATAAAAGACAGCTATCCTTTGTTATAGCTTATCTTTGATTATGGTCATCAAAATCGTATTATCTCGACCCTTATTTAAGATCCCCCTCCTCCAAAGAAAAGACTGTTAAAACCTACCCAAAGTAAAAGTTAATGTGCGCGTCAGAGACTTTTAATCAGAGACTAAAAAGGAGAGCTTTTTCCCACCACACTCTTAACCCGTGGAACGCATTACAAGCATGTCTGCCTAATGCTACCTATTTATATAAATTCAAATTGTCCTTCAAAAGGTGTTTTTTTTTAAACCAGATAAACAAAAATGGTCGACGTTTCCAATGCATAGAAATTGTTCTTTCATATCTCTTTTGTTCTTGCTGTTCAGCGTCAAGTCGTTGTGTATCATAATCAATGTTTTTGTGCATACCTGTGCGTAGTCTCTCTCTACCCC
>NW_004797814.1:386354-391249 GCF_000002075.1 Aplysia californica
TCTCTCTCTCTCTCTCTCTCTCTCTCTCTCTCTCTCTCTCTCTCTCTCTCTTTTGTTTTTTTTCGTCTCTCCCACTCTCTCTCAGTCTACAATTACATTTTCATTTACATATTATTATAAATAATATATCACCCTATGATATCAAAAGCGTCAAGGTATTAACGTAGCATTGCATGCTGCAAAACACACACACACTGGATTATAATCTCAACGACATGGAAACTCACAGTACAATTCTGGGAAGAGATGGCCGCAGTAAGCCCGCGATTGTGTGAAGGTAATCCTCTTAAGTGCTCATAGCATCGGCCAAAAGTGTTCTTTACCATAATATTTACATACCCTGGCACTAAATATTTAATAACTAGAGAGTGCTCAGAGAGAACACGCTCACTGTAACCCGAACTATCTCTCTTCCTGTACCTGCGACGATGCAGAAATCCTGTGAATAGCGACCGTGGATATCCTGGTCTTATGATCGGTCGTCGGCCTAGACTGGTGTTCGTCAGGGAGAGGTTAAATAATTTGAGGACACAAATAGTGTTGTTTCTCGACAGAGACTGCCAAAGCCTTCTGGGGGTGCTTGCCATGAAAGGTAATTTTGTCCCTCTTCGTGGTTTATTCAGTGGCTAGAAACTGCAGGTAGTGAATAATAAACAGCAAGTAAGCAAACGTTTTTAGTCTAACCCAAGGTTGTGTTAGTGTATAGAAAGGTTCTGATAATCTTGGGTTATTAATCTTCTGCCCCCGTGTCAAGAAATGAAAGGGTAATGGGAAAGCAAGATGCAAAGGGAGTTCTCGTCGATCGGTTAGGTGTCGAGCTTGCGATTAAAAGTTGTGAGTTCAATTCCCGGCCCCTTCTAGAAGGACGCTTTGTCCTTAAGAAAGATAATTTACCCTGCTTGTCTCAGTTCACCGTGCTGCAGATGGGCACCTGGCCATCTGCAGAGGCAGAATAACATGTAAATGAAGGTGGTAGGCATTGAAAAGGCGACAACATTCCTGGTGTCCCAGTGGGACAGAGATTATACTTGGGGACGAGCAGGTCATCCAAGAGAGTTATTTGGAGGTCGCATGAGCTTCAATGGTGATACAAAGCCAATAATAAACATTAAAACTTCCGAAAGTTTTTACTCGTATATTTTTCAAAAGCCTGACCTAATTTGATATGTGTAATAATAACAGTGTGACAGGCAACTGTTGCCAAATGGCATACCTTGATCGTATTATTTTCTTCAGGTATATAATGAACCGATACAGTATCATTGAAGCACTATTAATTGCTGATACCTTGTTATAAATATTGAGGCTTATTTTGTTCTTTTATAATTAGGAAGCAAACGGTCATGTCCTGATCTTTTATTATGACATTTGCACCATCAAACGAGCTTTGAGGGTTGAGATACCGAAACCGTGTACAATTATAGCTTATCTATTTTCAATTCTCTTCTTTTAAATTATAAGTTTTCTTTGTTGTGTGATAGGGAAAGATATTTAAATGGGAGCTGCATCGTCGCTGGACAGAGCAGTGATCGCCTGGTCATTTGTATAATTGAGTGTCTTCGGATTGTCTTAATAAATAGGGAATATATGTAAGAGAAATGTTGTATGGCAACGCCACCGCCAACGGTAACGAAACAGTCGTTAAGGAGGTGTAGTAAAACCCCCCGAAAGAGGTATCTGGACAATTTCAAAAGTACAAATAAGGAGCTTAACTCGTCACTGGGGAAGACTGAAAAGAAGTAGATTCCCATAGCTTTATGTTTCAAATTCCCTGACTGGCACGTCGTCAATAAAAGAAAAAAAGTGAAAACCGCGAAGCAAATGGAATAGTTTGTTTACATAGGAACATTATAAAGAAGGTTGCCGGAAAGATTGTGGAGAAATAAGTATAGAATTGGAGCTTTCTACATGATTACTTTTTATTCCTGTCTGGTCTAAGACCCAATGCACATTACAGCAAGTTTTGTAAAATTACTCTCTGATATGGTGATTTTGAGGGAGGCCAGATTTTTTTTTCGATAAAGGGCAAAAAACTACCATTTTTGGTACCATTTGATCAAAATTTCCAAAACCAGCAATGTTTGATTTTCTGGCTCACGGTTGAGTCCTTTAGATGAAAATAATGGCTAACCGCTATTCCGGGGGTCTCATGACATTGCGAGGCCAGATTTTTTCTTTTGCGTACAGAATGCGATTTTCCATCCAAGACTTTCGACCAGAAGCGATCGGGTCATGCAATTCGGGTTCATTTGACCAATGAGCATCCTTTCTAAAGGTTCACGTTTTTAGCACACGTTAAGAACGTTCAGTTTTATTGTGCAATACTCAAACCTGAGCTTTAAATAGGCACATTTTCTTTTAAACAGACAGACAGACAGACAGACAGACACACACACACACACACACACACACACACACACACAAACACACATACACATGTACATATAAACAGATAAATAATAATATATAGGATTATTGCAAAGGGAAAAAAAAGGATTTCCTACCATCAGTGGCATAATAGTTTTACTATCATATTATCATTGAATCTGACTACATCGAGTGCCTTCTATTGTTCGGATTTTTGTGGAGTGTTCTTTAAAATACAGAGTTAAAATATTTGATTTTGAGGAAACAGAAACTCATCGACTCCATAACGACCATTTAGTGCGGGGAAAAGAGTATCGTGGCCAAATACAAACAACAAAAGGAAAGTAAATAAGTATCAGCTATCGGTGGCGTCTATCAAAATCCCACGCAGTTATAATACACAAACGCTTTTCAAATCCACCACATCAGAGATTTCCTATTAAGTTGCTTTTTAAATAAGTTCACTCAAAGACACATAATATGTCATAAAACCCTTGACCTTGCGATCTGACAGAATTCCAGTCTAATACGGTGGGCACCATTAAAAATTGGACTCAGTTTTGAGCCAAACAAAGGGCCACAGGCTCATTGAGGATGTACATTCTGGTCATTCGTCGCGCTCTATGGGACCACTTTTAATAAGAACAATAGCATCTTTAAAAATACGATTTTCTCACCTGGTTTATTTACCCAAAACCTACAAAGGCATGCAAAACATGCATTCTACGAAGCATGCAAACTTGTGTTTCTGATTTACGCACAAGAGTTAAAGGTGCTGGGCCCTCTCAACTAAAGCGAAGGTAATGTTTTGCCCTTCTTTTTGGATCGCCATTGTGCGCAAGCTTAACTGTGAAGACTGATAGAGAACAAAGAACGCAAGTCTTGGCTGCACTGCACTGACACTTGATCTCAATTTGACGTAGCTTCAAAAATGGAAAGATCCTATTAAACACGTAGGTACACTTCAACGCAATTCATTAGATAGTAAAATATGTCTAAGAAAAACTACCTTCAAAGGTACATTTCAGTTTTTTCTACTTAATAATCTGTGAACGTAATTTGTCCGTGAGGCACAGACCCAGAAAATGTTTCTATATTTTGAAACCAAAGTTGGCTTTTCTAATTGCTCACGCACTTGCGAGTCCAATCAGATCATGTTATATTAGCTCAGGTGTCAGTGGCACCCACCGTAATAAATGTCAGTTTATAAATGGCTGCAGGCACTCTAAGGTGATAACATTAATGCCAACGGCAAATCAACAACTCGGTGTGAACTGGTGCAGTGCCCTGAAGGAATAGCTATTTGTTAAGATTCCTGAGAAAAAGATTTTTGGTTTGTTTGTTTTTCAAAAGAGTTAGATGGAAAGTCTTAGGTAAAAACTTTCTCTACCCATGACTTTCGGATGTACTGGATGTTAATAGAATGTACACAATTCGACAGAGACAAAGCCGAACAATTCATTCTGAACTAGATGTAGCTTCTAATAGTTATGTCTGCAAGTTTCTTGATAGAGTGGTGTCTCAGCTCGACCTCTGACTTCCATAAGTTGACTTATTCGGCGCACCCAAGAGAATTCAGATTTTCAAAGAGCCGTTACGTCTACATTAACTGATTAACTTAATGCGTGTTTCGAGTTGCGAAGCAATGAAGCGTGTGGCCCCTAGTCTAAGTGGGGAAAATCTGCTGCATAAGACATAGTTTTAAGCAACCCCCCACCCAATGCCTCTCCTCCACCCTTTCAGCCCACTCTCTCAAAAATCCCCAATATAGCAGCTACGTTTAAGTTTTGATGATGAATGAACGCCTCAAAATCATGAAAGTAGAAACTCCCAATACTTTACAACCGGAGCGGCGTTTTCTACTCCTTTTGGTTTGGACTTTGTCCTTTTTAAAGCTGCTGTTTTGTTGTTTTTGTTAAAGGGGGGGCAGAGTTTTTCGTTGCAGGTGTGTTTAATTTAAAGGGTTTTAATAATTTTTTCCTGGGTTCCTTTCACGATGCAGGTACGGGGTTTGGTTCAGGGTGGTCTGGAGTAGTATCTACTATGTATTTTCTCATTTCATTTGATAATTTTCTTCCACGTTGACCTACCACATAGAATGGACAATTAAAATGTAAATTTGACTTAAGCAATTTGAAACTATTAATGTTGCCTTTGCGTGACGTGTAGGCTGTTTAGGTTTTTCTCATAATATAACGATTTTCTCCAGTACGGTATACTGCGCATTGATTTCACGTTATTTTTGCCTTTCCGTCTTTCATGGAAACTTTTAACGGGTGACATTTCGTAAAAATTAAGAGACAAATGTCCTTTTTGATTGATGACTATTAGATCTCAGAGAGGCGTCTTGTGGGGGAAACTCCACGTTTAATTAGGTTCAGGAGAAATCATGTATGCATTAATTTTTTATAAAGGGAATATCCACCTGTTTTGCCCACACGGGTTTCGATATCATTTGCTGCTTTGCTGCTCGTTTTGCATCCGCTCTTAAAATTAATTTCCTCTCTCTCTTCTCTCATCAACCCCCA
>NW_004797814.1:397216-409716 GCF_000002075.1 Aplysia californica
CTGTCTCTCTCTCTCTCTGTCTCTCTTCCTCTCTCATTTTCTCTGTCCCTCTCTTACTCTTTCCATTACTCACTCGTTGTCTCGTTTTGTCATTATGGTTCAGTGCTGTGTCTGTACAAAATTGTATGACATGATAAGTGTTTTCATGTGCTTGGTCATTGCAATTTGTTCGACATGACACTAAATACACGTAATTATGAGGGAGATTCGAGCAAACAAACTGATGATATAATCAGACCTAAGAGATCATTAAAAGAAAATCCACATGATTGGCAAACAGTGAGCAAGGCTGCAGAGCGAATGACAGTAATGAAGGAGTGAAGACAGCGTGATTTGATGTACTATACTCAACCCAGCCTGTGCTTTATCGTATAAACATCTATACATCCTTCTCCGTCAGTGTTCTAAAATCTGTTTTTACTTCTTTCTTTTATCAATGTAAACTTTTGAAATACCCAAAATAAATCATGTATTTTATAATATCACTTTATGAAGTGCAGAGACAAACATTCGCCAAGTGTCTTACACGGCAATTATAATACCATAAATTAATTTGACCAAATCTGTAGCAGCGTTGTACTCTCTAGTATGCCCACGGTTTCATGCCTATATTTTTAAGCGCTTTTTATCTAAATCTTTCTTGTGCCTATTTGAATCTTATCATTACCTATTCGAGATTGCCAACACAGCGTCTCCAAAAGATAGGAAAAAGGTTCAACAATTTTGTACAAACCGAATCATAGCTCGAAAGTCTAAAAAAAAAATAAGGAGCAAGAACATATTGGATCAGTAATTTCCTGATAACAGGGTTGTGATGATTACATTCACACTATGTTCTCCTCTCTCACAAAGGACATTATACTAACAAGCTGGGACAAGTGGCCATGTCACGACTCAAACCTTTTAGCGGATATCTCTGAGTAGCGTTTTCAAAATCCATCACGTGATCCTGCGTGACTGTCTTATTGAAACGGGCGGCGAGGTCTAAAGTTAATAATATCCGAAAAAGGGTTGCAGGAGAGTGGAGAAGAAGCTGTCTAAGGGTAGAAATGTCACAAATATTTTTAAAAAGCGATGCAAGAAGGTCAAGAAAATGGAGGCAGACATTTGACCTTTGAGGGACAAATCGTATTCAACAGGACAGACACAGGTGTGTCATGGGTTGATACAACTTCAGAAGAGATCAAATTGCAATGACTGTATTTTGCTGCCACGAATTAAGTTGGGGAATACAATACTTTGATGAGCAGGAAAGTTCCGTCTCAAGAACAATGCAGCCTGTAAGAGTATGCCATTTTGTAAAAGTTTTCCCATTTTCACAAAAAAAAATTACTGGCTCATACTCATGAAATTTTGCAGTCTTACTTTCTTTCATTGTTACTTTCTTTCTTTCTAGCTTTCTCTCTCTCTCTCTCTCTCTCTCTCTCTCTCTCTCTCTCTCTCTCTCTCTCTCTCTCTCTCTCTCTTTCTCTATCTCTCTCTCCCTCTCTCTCTTTCTCTCTTGGCCTCACTCTCTTTCTGCCCCCCCATCTCTCTTTGCCTCTCTCTCACTCACTCTCTTACTCTCTCTCTCTCTCTCTCTCTCTCTCTCTCTCTCTCTCCCTCCCTCTCTCTCTCTCTCTTTCTTTCTTTCTTTCTTTCTTGCGCGCGCGCGTTCTCTCTTTTTTTCTCCTCTGGTTTTTCCCTCTCCCTCTTTCTTTTTTTTTCTCCTCCCCCTCCAAAGTTAATTTCTCCCTTCTATGAACGCTCGCGTGAGCTCTAGTATGTATGAGTTTTGTATGTGTATGTGTGTGTGTATATGTGTGTGTGTGTGTGTGTGTGTGTGTGTGTGTGTGTGTGTGTGTGCGTGTGCGTGTGTGTGCGTGCATGTGTGCATGAATATATGTGTTTTTTGGTCTATATGTTCGTTGGCGTTTATATCGTTTTAAAGATGGCAAAAAAGAAACAGTGTGCAAAATTGGGTCCAGAAAACTTCACTTGCTCATACCGGAATATTTTAGCTTAATCCAGATTCCCTTCACTTCTTGAAATGCCTAACACTGTGTCTAGTAGAGCTTGGGACATAAACACTAATAAGGGACACGTAGCCTTCAAGATTATCTCCGCCGACTGTTCTTTTTAATGAATCGTATTTTTCTTTTTACTTAAACCAGCCAGGTAGCTTATCTATCTCCACGCTGTTGTAACTTTGCTGACTCCCAACATTGCGCCATTATGCTTATCTTTACTTTGTCTTTTTCAGATTGACGTCCATTGGAACAAAGCAGGGCAGGATGGCTGTCAGTGTAGCCCTTGTCATGTTGTCGCTTGGTTTCGCCTTCACAAGCGCCGGCATCGTGTCCACCGGGGATAACAAGACCCCACCCAGCTTCGGGAAGGGACTGAACACCCACAACTTTCAACAGTGGGACGACTGGATCAAGAAACGAAGTCGCTTCAGCTCTCCGTGGACACAAGGCGATTTCTCAGGGGACAAGTTCCAGCAATGGCAGGACTGGATGTACAAGCGAGGCTTCGGTATTCCCGACTCCACTGTGCTGGGCTCTAATGGGACCCCAAGGTTCCAGGGTTGGTCTGAGTGGATGAGCAAGAGAGGTTTCGGCATCGGGGCGCCCTTTGCTGGCTCCTCGGACAGCGAAGGGGGTCAGTTCCAACAGTGGCAGAACTGGATGGCCAAGAGAGGATTTGGAATCGGAGGTCCGTTTCCCGGCTCTGCTGATGGTGACAAACAGGCATTCCAGCAGTGGCAGGACTGGTCGAAAAAGCGAGGATGGGACACACCGGTCAATGGCTTCGGGGGTGGACCTGGAGCGCCTAGTTTCCAGAGCTGGGTGGACTTCACCAAGCGTCAGCAGTTCGATCCTCCATCTGCTAGCTTCGGAAAGGGAAACTTTCAGAACTGGAACAACTGGTACAAGCGTCAATTAGATGGAAGCCGTGCTGAGTTCGGCAAACACCAGTTTGGAAGCAGAGACGAGATGATTAACTATCAAAATTTGTACAAAAAGAGTTTGAAGAAAAGACAACTTGGCTACGCTCCTGAGAGATTTGGTGTCAACCGCTACTTCGCCAATGGTCTGCAAGACTGGAGGTCTACGTTCAAAGGAGTGAAGCGTAGCAAGGCTAATGAAGCCGCGAAAAGCAATGATCAGTAAACCCAAAGAAGATGAGAGGAAAATTATACTAAATTTTATAAAATCCTGTCCAGAGACCAGATTGAACGAGTTTTAGCTTTGTGAACTCTGTCATGTCTCTACCTTAAACATTAATATATACCATCGCCACAGTCAGTAGACCTGATGTAGACCTGGAGATGCAAGAGGAAGTCAGAGGGAAGGCTGGGACAGTGAACTGATAGCCTTAATGAACATGGTCGAACGACCACTCTTACAATTGAAAACGTAGAGTAACACTTCCTAGCCTAAAGCATTACTAGTAGGAAAACGGAAACATTGTCTCACTCCCTTAGTAAGACAAGAAAATGACGTTTACTCAACTTGCAATTCATTTCAATTTTGTTCAGAATTTATTTTTTTAGTTTTATTGATAATTTGTTTATTTGAAAATGTAATAAAAGCTTTCAATGTCCTTTTATATCAGAAATAAATAATGGTGTTTTGTTTTCACCCCCCTTGTTTATGTATTGTATGTAGAGGTGTGCATTCACTAACATCAATGACAATGCGTACTTGATCATTATGAAGCACTTTCATTGGGGAATGTTACTCGCCAGGGGTGATGCAAATATTGCTGCCAGTTATACTCATTTGTGTCTTCACAGAGAAGGGCTCATTGATATATCATCTATTATGCTGGGCTTTGGTCTGGATGACCATGATTCGAACCCCCTGATACAGGGTTATTGAATTTACGTTGTTTGGGAAGTTACCAAAGCTCCTCACCAACTGGACTCTGCCTGATCAGAGACAGACGTTCGATTCGGAGGTCCCACTTCTTTAAACAACCTGGCAATTATTATTGAAATGGTCGCCAAACCCAAACATTACTAATGCTTCATGGATGGTGGGAAGAAGAAGAAGAAGAAGAAGAAGAAGAAGAAGAAGAAGAAGAAGAAGAAGAAAGCATTTTTATAGCTCAAATTTCCGCTCGACAGCAAGCTCTGTGTGTTTTGCATATCAGATGCAGATCAGGGGTCACTGTGGGCGTCAATGTTGAGTTGGTGCTGTGCCTGACAGAAACAGGTAACAGCTGGGTGTTATCATTGATGTTCCCATGACATGGAGGGTGGAGGAAACTTTTCGTTTACGAGGAACTCTTTTTTTTTGGTTTTGTTTTAGTAGAGGTTTTACGGCGCTCGCAACTGCATAGAGTCATATGAGCGCCAAGGAGTGGATGTCAAGAGAGATATCCTTACAGGGAATCAGACTTACTCTGCTCATCTCTCTAGTTTCAACAGCACAAAGTCCAAGATTCAAACTAATATTGCTCAGAGTGTGACAAACATACAAAAAGAGTATAGGAAAATGACGATTGTAAGGATTAGTTCCCTGTTGTAGTGCAGGCACAGTTATGAGCATGACATTGTTGGATCAGCCCATTTAAATGTCTACTGTGCATTAGAACGAGAAATGCCTCCCCCCCCCCCTTTTTTTGGGAATAGCCTAAAGACACTTCAGTCAGTGGCACCGCCCCGCTGGCAGATTGAGAAGGAGATGTAGATCAATAAAAAGTAGTTACTGAGAAAACAATTATTAACCTTCACTTGGTGCAATATGAACGTTGCCAATGTTTGTTTGCTTGTTTGTTTATTTGTATATTTGTTTGTTAGTTGACACAACGAAACTCTGAGGAAGTTCCTGAAAGATGTCACATCTTCAACTTGCAGTTCAACCATCAGCTTCTCAAACTGTCCATACAGGTGTCTTCTTATGAGCCATGGTCTACCCAACAGGTCCTCCTCCTCCTCCTCCTCCTCCTCCTCCTCCTCCTCCTCCTCCTCCTCCTCCTCCTCCTCCTTCTCCTCCTTTTCCTTCTACTCCTGTTCCTTCTCCTGTTCCTTCTCTCCTCCTCTTCTTGCACCATATGTAGGCATGAAGTACGCATCCATTGTCTGTGTCATGTGAGACATGTTGAAGGAATGAGTACAAACATTTTGCCCCCCCCCCCCCTCTCATTATATTATTTTATAACACTGCGCGCCGATTAACTCGGTGATGGGTCGGTAACATGGTCAGCATGGTCGGCACGTTTCTTGGCTCTGCAAGCCACCAGGATTCAAACTAATATTGCTCAGCAAGACGCTCGAGTGCTCGCCGACACAATAATGTCAACAGTCATGGCCAGATGCTCGCCACGATTAAACCTGAAATCGGCATTATTTTATTGGAAATTGCTCGTCGACGCTTCTCCTGTATGTGTGAACATCGTATTTGTCCCACGGATTCTGTTGAACCTCTGGTTTGCCGATCTGGACTTGAGATTTGGCTTTCTCAATGGGGATATCGCAATCTTGTCTCATCTGATCAAATGGACACAACGAAACTTTCTTGTTCCTTTGGGGTCTTAGAGTACCTTGCAGATCCTTTTGGGTTGTATGCAAACAAACGCATATTGTTTCTGAATTGATGGAAACGAAACGAGATTTACAAAAGCAGGTATCGAGTCTGATTTCGAAATGAAATAAACAGATCTTAGCATATCGATGTCTTGAGAAACAATGATCATAATGGATCTTATTGTTCTGGGAAAAGAGAAGGCACAACATCAAACAAATATTCAAATATTTTTCTTTTTTTCAACATTGCCATTTACGACCATTGGCTAAAAGAGATAGAAGTTGACAGGCCAAAGACAGAGCGGTGATCCGTAAAAAAAAGCTATCAATGATCATTGGGTTCTTGAAATCACCAGCATGCCTAAGTACCACGCTATTATCTCTATTTTGCCTACGTCGTTCCAATAATGTCGTGCACACACCGATGTGCTGTGTTTTGAGGTCATGTGCTTGCTATTTTGGAACCCACCAAACTGACTCTTTTTATGCATCCCACCTCATTAAAGACAAGTATGCGAACTGTTGGCTGAGAAAGATCAAGGGCATCAACAGAGTCACGAATATCTTGGGCCCCCTGTGATCACACTTGAGTTTTTCGATGCCTACAGTATTCTTATTGGGCAGGCAAGTGACGGCCTGTAATTTGTTCACCGTATAGATGTGTATCCTCCTCTTTAAGGCAATTCACAGGAAAGTCACAGAGAGAGAGAGAGAGAGAGAGAGAGAGAGAGAGAGAGAGAGAGAGGAGGGAGGGGGGCGGAGAAAGTAAGAGAAACTGGCATGAGTCAACCGAAAAATTTTTTTTTTAAATACATACCGGTTTAATTCCTGAATCGCAGGGCTGGAAACCTTAAATGCGTCTCCTTGAGACCAGTTTATGTAATACCTGATTCCTTTAGGACCGGTTGATCAGGTCCACCTAATATTCCCCAAGATAGCAGTCAAACGAAAGAACGATTTCAGTTATTAGAGGCATCGAATACGAGTTGATAAAGGAATGTGAGAAAAGTTCAATTCTACCGAGCGCTTTTTAGAACGTTTTGCTCTGCATGTGCGGTGTCTTTAGACTTGGCTGGTAAACTACTTACTGCACCAAGATGGTGGGGTGAGGGAGAGGCTTTTGTACGTTATCAAGTGTGCTTTAAAGGGGTGTATTAAAGAAGAAATTTTAGTCCAGCTACAAAACGATTTGAAACCAAAATATTTATTCACTTCCCAGTGGTGAGCAGGGGACAACAAAAGCTCAGTAGGCTGTAAAAATCGCAAATTTTATCGTTTTCAAAAGTCTGTATTAAAATTAGGTGGACTGAAGGGGCAACGTGAAAAGTCGACAGCAAAATAGAAAAAGAAATCGGTGGTTACAATATTGGTCCAAAGGAAATCCAATCTTTTACTGGTTCAAAAGTTATTTTGTAGTTGCTGGTACAAAAGGGATTCTTGCAAAACCTTAACGTTTCATAATTTTGGCTTCATATGGCATTCCAAAATTTTATTCTGAAAAGTTATAGTGCATTTAACACTGGGCTTATTAGGGTTCCCAGGTTGAGTCTAGCCCTTAAGAAAACGATGTTAGGATACTGTTGTCAAAGTATAAGAACACGAAGTAAGTAGATGCGTGCTTCCAGCTCTCGACTGTCGGACCCGAAGCAGCCGAGTTAATTAAGAAAAATGCTCAAAATCACATGACAGTGTACGAAACTATCAAAGAAGCACTTAAAATGGCAGGGTAGGAAAGGTCTCTAATTCTAACCATCAGAAAGAGACAACTGAGATACAATATGGCGGGTTGGCGGGCGCTTTTGCGCGGTGAGCTCCTTCTTTCCTAACATCTGTCGCTCGTTATCCTTCTTCCTATTTATGACTGTTACTCTCTTGTAACAGATCTAATGTTGGGTATTTATGTGACCTCACTGTGTTGCAAGTGACGTTAAACTCTTACTTCCTCATAGAAACTTCAATCAGAGGAACTGAGCTGATCGAGAGGACTCCGAACTGGAAGAAGAAGATGTCAGACATATCATGGCCCATGTCAGTTTGCCGGAGTCTCTCTTTGACTTTCATAACGGCAATAACCTGACCTGGTTGAGCTAGGACCATCACTATTATATATCAGGAAGGACTTGGATTACTTTAAATGATATGTTGTAGTTTATTGTGGGTTGACACGACAATGACCAGCATTCGCGATTAGGTTAATTATGACGGCAAGAAGAAGAAGAAGAAGAAGAAGAAGAAGAAGAAGAAGAAGAAGAAGAAGGAAGAAGAAGAAGAAGAAGAAGAATACCTCTCTTAATCACCCTCCACCCATTTCCTGAAAGAAAACAACAGATATTAAGTTCGATTGGACTTCCGGTTTACAGATCTAATATACTTTTGTCACACTTCGTCTATCTCCCATGCAATAGTTCCGAGCTTTAAACGTTCAGGTGCCTAAGTACGCATAAAATTTATCGTAAAATAAATTACAGGAAATTAAGGCTATCGAGTGCATTTGGGAGTACTTTGGGGAAGGAGGGGGAGGGAAAGAAGAGGAAGAGCTATGGCCAAAATGAAAACTCAAAATTATGTTTTGTGAGATTACACTTACATCGACCTCTTGAAAGAAACAGGATCGTCAATTAATATGGAACAGTGTAAGGGGCCATGGAGCTGACAAAATGGCATTTCGATAGTGCAAAAGTCTACGCAAGAGGTGGTAAACTGAAGACGATTTGAAGCTTGGCTTGAGGTTATAAAGAAAAAGGGGGAAAAGGGCCAGCGCATTGCTTTCTATTTGTGGGGGAGGAGGCGGGGTAGAAAAAGAGATAAAGAAATAAAGGGTGGGTGTTGGTAGAAAGGGGAACTAAAAGTGGATCGAAGGGGTCGCCTTCGAACTGCGCATTATAATATTAAGGAAGGGCGGGGGCGGAGAGAGAGAGGAAGAGAGAGAGAGAGAGAGAGAGAGAGAGAGAGAGAGAGAGAGAGAGAGAGAAGGGCTAAGCACAAATCCACTGAGAGGTGAGGACAATTTAATTTAAGTAAAAAGGCTAAAGCGGGGAAATCATGAAAAGAAAGAAAGTCTTGCTCGAAAATTAATTCAGAAAATTGCTTCCAAAACAGCGCGATATTTCTGGTACATTTTGTGAAGGCTGAAAATAAACTTAAATAATGTATTAAAAAGTAGACAAATGTTTACTACGCACATAAGTCGAAAGGAGAAGCATGTTGAGGAAAGGATGGGAGTCAGAGAGTGAGAGAGAGAGAGAGAGGGAGAGAGAGAGAGAGAGAGAGAGAGAGAGAGAGAGAGAGAGAGAGAGAGAGATAGAGAGAGAGAGAGAGGCAGACAGACAGACAGACAGACAGACAGTGGGATAGAGAGTCAGCGATAGAAGGAGTTGAGATAGGGAAAAATGGGGGACTGGGCGAGAGACAATAAAATAAATTGTCATAAATGTTGTATAGCGGTCAGAATATGTTATAAACAGCATTGACAGGCAAATATTGTCAACACCAAACATAACATAAAATGATAGGGGCTTAGCCTTGCTGTTGTACTTTGCACCTTCTACTTCTTTTCAAGTTGTAGGCCCTATCTATTGTCCTAAAAATTGTCCAGGGGCCATATCGGGCATTCAGCGTGACAGTCCAATTCAACAACAAACAAAAATGATATCATCTAACTCCTGTGTTAATTGTGGAAACAAACAAGAAAACTAGACGTCACCGAAAGTCATGCAGTGACGTCCGCTTCAGTTTCAGTTTGTTAAAACTTGACGGCACACTCAATTGTATTACGTTATATGAGCGCGTCATTTTATTTTAAAATATTCATAGACACACTCTTGTTCCCTTGGGGTCTTTCCAGACTGCAGTCGAGCAACGTCATAATTGGCGTTCCAAACCATATATGGAGACGTCCTGCATAGTAGAAACTCTTGGAGATGGCACAGTTATGTTTACAAAGACGTGACATGAAAAATACACCACTCCACCCTCACCCCAAACCCCAAATCCCCCAAATAAAGAAAAAAATTCAAAAAAATATTACAGAGGCATATCTATATGTTTAAAATCTGCTAATTTCTTATCACCCTCCTACATTCTCAAAAACAAAAATCATGTCCACGAATTATTCACTAGCACTGCCTCTGGAAAGAGTTGTGTGTCTGTCCATATCTATGTCACATACGTGATACATCAAACAGATGTCACTTTTTCTGTGTTATTGATAGACATGATTACAATACTAAATACCTTGAGTACAGGCACAGATTGTACTCCGCAGTATGGTATCGTCGGTCGCCTGATGAAATCGTGAATTCCACATGAAGCAAATTTTACAGGAGGGGGAAAAAACTGATTTTCTCCGTCATTTGGCGTACAAGACATAAACTAAATGGATAAATCTAATCAATTACCTTTTAGAAATAATACTGTAGTACATTTTTTACCGTAGAAGGTCATTTTTCCGAAAAAGTGTGGAATTCACGATTTTCATATTCGAAACTCGCCTGATGCGGTCGTGAATTCCACACAGGTGTGGAATTCACGATTTCATCAGTAGGCTTTTGGGAACGCGGTGTTGTATTCACGGTTATTAGGCAGTGTGTTTTCTCTTATTTGAGGCCCTGGTATGTTTAAAAATATATGAAAGCACGAAATACTATTATAAAAAAGATTTTAAAAGACCAATTTAAAACTGAGAATGAAATTACAGACTTAGTGAGGCAGAAAGCTATTCATTATTTTACCATTATAAACATCTCGTACTCTTACATGAAAGGGATATTGCAAGTAAATTTATTAAATCATACTCCTTCATTTGCGTGCTTTCTCTTTTTCTACCCTTCTTTCTCCAATTGTATGTAAGTGTATTTCCTTTGGGGAGGGGGTGGTGGATGGGTTGAAAACTTGATTTATGTCAAACTTCTATACCCCCTGAATGACTGAATGAACATCTTTCATTTTCCTACTCTTTTTGTCTCTCAGATCCTGAAAATTACTTTTTGCCGTTTATAGGTAGAATGATACAGTAGTGGGGAACTGTTTGTTAAGTTTTTCTTGTCTCTGGACTTTAGAAAACTCTCCCACTCTTCGTTAGAGTACAGTGTGCTAAGAATTTCTCCTTATCTATTTCAGAAGCTTCATACTGCATTAACAGTTTGTCTCCTTTTTGTCTACCCGACCTGACAGTTTTGTGAACTGCAATTTTGGCAAAATCATAGAGGAAAATGTGATAAACAAATTTCACTTTATAGGGTCTTCGTTGCTATAATTATAAAAATTGCAGTTCGGAAAATATCTTTTATTTAAAGCCGCCGCTCAATGACGCCGTGCATACTTTCTACTTGCATATGAGTGTGGCCTCTAATAAGATTTTGTATTCAATTTCGGTGTTTGCTATGGTGGAAAGGGCACCCACGGCATTACAAATAGATGCAATTTTGTACTGATACACACACACACACACACACACACACACACACACACACACACACACACACACACACGCACACACGCACACAGCTGTATAATGATATATTGTTATAACCTTCTTCTTTGCATTTGTGAACGTTACGAAAAAGTCCATCAAACAACTTGTGAATCCATTTGCTATCAAACTACCTTGTGCCTTTTGTCATAAGTAATAGATGGCACCATACGAGGTCGCATTGAAGATTATGTTCATGCTTCTGTAACAAGAGCTGGATGAATTAATAGACAATGACAAAAGTACACCCTGAAGATTCAGGCAAATCATCACAAGGGCTTCTTTCCTAAGAGTAGAGCAAAGGTTTTATCCATTGCGTGCCCTTTCTTTGTCATGTTCTTTTCTGACATGTGAGATTCCCAATTAGTTTGGCTGACGCTGTCAAGACTCAAAACTCACGCACAATTCACAGTGATCTTTTTTGGACTCATAGATCGACATGTTCTTTTCATCTAGCGTTGAGTAGCCTGACATGCAAGGCAGATTGTCCCTGACCAGTGCAGGCGGTTTCCAGCTCCGGCAGATTACAGAATCAGGGATCAGGATACAGTTTTTCAGAGCTTTGCTGGCAATAGTGAGTGGGAACCTTCAGAAGCATGTCCACCGATGTGAACAGAAACTCCTTGGCTTGCACTTTCCTTGTGGATTGTTTGGTGGTGCAGCTGGGCTGCGCTCTTCTAAAGCACTCTTTACAAAGTTTTGGAGGATCCAGGTTGTCATCAACAAGTGCCTGAGGAAGTTCCTCAGGATCAGATGGACAGACAAAGTCACCAATGAGGAAGTAATGGCCAGAAAATGTTTAGAGAGAGAAAAAAGCAGTGGAGATGGATTGGACTGAGCATACCATTTGGAAATCAGGCAGCTACATAACAAAAAAAGTTTTAATTTGGAGTCCACAGCTTAAACGATAAAGGGAAGACCATGTGGAACCTGTAGAAATGTCGCCTAAAATGATGAACAGAAAAGTGGAAAGACAGTTGAAAAATATGAAGAAGTTAGCCCAGGGTAGGGAATAGTGGAAAGTGTTTGTCCGTTTGGGGTGAGCCAGGCGATGAAGAAAACTGGCAGGGGCTCCTCTAGAGCAGTTTGCAATGGGTGAATCCGGTCATAGATATTAACATCCAGCAAACTTTGATCTTCTGGTCATTCTGATTCAAATAATATACCCAAGTGTGCGTCTTTCACCTTGGTGTATCGCCTTTGCTTAAATTGTACTCTTTCGAGTTGGGAATACCGTTTCCAGAGGACTTTCTGTCTCCCCGTGTCAAAGTCCAAACAAAGACAAAGATAGTTGTTCAGATAGTTGTTCTGGCTTTGTCTTTTAATAATGAGTAGTCCATTGATTTGGTTGAGCAATCACATCTGGGGTTCAGTTCATTAGCTTTTTTAAATCGTCCTATCTCTTGATTTGTATTGCTTATTGCTGCCCCCCCTCTCTCTCTCTCTCTCTCTCTCTCTCTCTCTCTCTCTCTCTCTCTCTCTCTCTCTCTCTCTCTCTCTCTCTCTCTCTCTCCC
>NW_004797814.1:414716-425144 GCF_000002075.1 Aplysia californica
AATTATTTTTAAAAAAATTCTTGATCAGGTAATAAAAACAGTTCCTTTTTGGGTGCATACACATACAGAACCACCACATCTAATAGCATACAATAACCAAGCCTACAAATTGCTCTTTTTGATACGGCATCACCATATTGCCCCCCCGCACTTCAATGTCATCATGTCGTTTTCCCCCTCAGTGCCGACAAGATGATCAATGTCACCTTAGCGACTCCTAAGGGCTCATTCATTAGGCAAATAACTTTAGCTGTGCATTTCACTATGGGGGGTAAATAAAAATAGCAACAAATATGATGTTGGTGTGGTGAGAACCAGAAAACTTTCCTCTATAACATCATCTGTTGGAGTGTGCTTTATTGGCCTGCCGTAAAGTGTGATGCTGGTGAAAATATATCATTTTTTAAAATGTTTTAGGTGTATGCTACAAATTCCCTACAGCTTATTCACTTTCGACTGTTCGTTTAAATAAGTTTTGGCTCAACCATTATTGATGTGCCTATGTCCACGAAATGTTGCAAAGCACTTCAGCAGGCCAGCGACCAAACGACATTTTTTCCCATTAAAAACCTTTATTCAGTAACGACTTAGAATATGTATAAGAGAAATAAACAAATTTTGTAGAGATCGGAATTATCAAGACGGTCACAACAGCTTATAAACCGTGCGACAGTGTTAATTACGTTTACTGAGTGACTCAGCAACCTTTGATTCAAGCTCTGTTGCAAGTCCTCTAACCATTATTTTCTCTAGCACCTTACCGATTGTTTTCTGCACGGTTATACAACGGTATGAGGATATACGGCCATGTCCTTCATTTGGCGTAGGTACTGGGGTCAGGTGTCTGTCAAGGTAGTCATCAACCACAAGCTATCATGATATCATTGAAGGTCTATGACAGTGATCCCATCTCATCCTCTTCTAACCTTTTTCAAGAATTCTACCGGGACCCGTTATTGATTACTTTCTCAGAGCGATATTGATAAGTAAGGCCATGTGTGTATGGCTCATCCATGGAGTATGTTGGATATTGTGCAAAAGCGTTCGTCACCCAAGCGCAATGTCATGTCTGGTTGCTAGAGATATCTTTAAAACAGTGTCTGGCCTTTGTCAGTATCCATCTTCACTCCATCGTCGTTTTTTTCAGTGCAAGGTGCTAATTCCACATTCTGCCAGGGTGGCTATTGCATGATAGCTCTGCTTTTTTATTTGGGTGTTCTTGTTTTATTATTTAATAGGTCCACGATCCACAGCCTTCTGAAGTTTTTCTCAAGAGTCATTTCTTAGTTTGAGCGATGCTGAGTTTACTTAGTATTACTAATACTGTAAAGCGACGACAATCGGGTTCATAGCTATGTAGGGCAGATCATGACTATGTGCAATCGCCCACCAGGTTCAGAGAGGCAAGTGCTAGATATCTATGTCAATCTCACTCTCCGAGTCGCCGTCCCGTGTTGCAATTCTTGTCATGTTACTATAATTGCTGAGATCGACAATGTTTTTCTGTCTAAAGAATTCTCAAGTATGACTCCTTTCTGGTTGGTAATAATGTTTCCTTAGTCAGCCCCACATCAAAAACATTAAAAACTCAATAAAAGATTATTTTCCCACACAGTGACTCCTCTATTTCACCTAATCTGGCCCAGTCTTCCTCAGCCACTGCCCCATTGCAGGCGTACACGTTCATTACATTCTTCACTGCCTGGTCGGCAAGTTCAACCACCAACAGGTGGAGGAGGTAGGCCGTTGCCCAGCGACTGGCGCCAAGCCTATTATAGCTGAATGTATTAGGGTAGTCTCACCAAGGCCGTCTCTGTTGTATAAGGTACAGTAGTCAGTCAAATCAAAGGTCCTGTTGCCAAGCCTGGTTTCCTGAAAATGTATGATTCCAGCCTCCCAGCATAAAAAACTCTACTTTGTTCGATGCTGAGGCAATTCCTGGATAGAATTTTAAGTTACCTTTTTAACTAGCTACTAATTCCTATTGTTTCCAGTGTCTTTTCCTTCGTCTCCTCCACCCCCCCCCCCTTTCCTTTTTCTTGAAGAGAATTGCTTTAGAAATTTACATGAAAAGTTGGTATCAGTCACCCTGACAGAGCCCTTTGTAAGGGGCGAGGCAGCAGATGCTTAAAAATGAGTAATGTCCCTCTTATTACAACTTGATTTCAACTGAACTAATGGAGCTCCCGGTGACGTTAAAGGCAAGGTTTACTTTCGAGAACAAAATAAGCTTACATCCTTTTGAAAATGTGGTTATCTATACTTATTTATTAATTTTGTGAAAGTTCGTCACTTTGGCCGCCTAAAACTTCCGAACCACTTAACTTTCGAATTTTAAAAAAAAAATTAATAGTGGTTCAGAATCATCTAAAGGGTGCACAGTTTTATTGAGGAGCCTGAAGTCATTGTAGTTTAATTTTCAGTTTTTCGTTAGTTTCGTTTATATCTAATCATGGTTAAGTCCGTCTTCTAAGACACCATTGTAAACAAAAGAGGTTTCCGTTCACTAGCCGTGCCCACTATTCCTCAATGACTTGACGATCGATTCTTTTGAGTCCGTTCATCGAACGAGTACCCAGCTAGCACGCATAATAGTCTCGAAACAAACTAAAAAATGTACCTAGATCTATCTATATGTATATAAAAGTTGCACAAATGATTAGTTCAGGTTGCATTTCTCTTCCCACCTACAAGCAGGACACAACATTCATATCTAGGTGAATATTACTTGTTGGCCTTGGTAAATAAATGTTTTGCACGAATGTGAATCATTGTCTGGCGAGTACACCGTAAGAGCAGCAGGTGACTTTGCTCTTGGGAGCAATCCCCTAACTGAATAACAGCTTATTCGATGTCAATCAATCACTATAAATGTAGCCTTGGCCAAACCAATTTGCTTTCAATGTTACCGGGTAACAAGATTAAGAGCCACACCTTTTTGTAACTTTGAGCTTGCCTTATGCGATCGTCTATCTGTTCCAATCCATAACTATTTTTAGCGTCCCTGGTTTAACCCATTAGAATAACAGTCACATAAATGTGCATATTGTCTTCATGTGCTATGTACAATGTGTTTTCTGCGGACCATCACAAGTGCAACCATATATAAAATAACTTCTTTGTCAGAAATACATCAATCGTCGATATGCATAGGGCATAAAGTGTTAGATCTACATTGTCATGTCTTTAATTTGGTTGCATTATTTTGATCGAGGCAAATGATCCATTCAACACGCTTTGCGATATTTAGGATTAAATAAAAGGAGTCGCTTGTGACACCAGGTCTAGCAGGACCTTTCCAGAATCGATAAAAACTTGTTTTGTCTGTCTGGAGATCCAACTTGAACCTTCTTTGCTCTTTTCTTTTCATGTTCATCTGTACACAACGACTGACCACAGTAGCCAAGGAAGATAAATACCCCTCGTGTAGAACCTCATTGGCGAAACTTCAGGCAACAGTTGCGCAGTCAGGTGACGAACTTGGCATACACTCAGAAACTAAGGGTTTAAATTAGATTTTTTTCCCTTTTTTTTGGGGGGGGGGTTGAGGGAGGGCTATTTATGAACGTTTCTTATTATGTTTGTATGTATATCGTTCTTCTCTCTGCTGTGTTCTGGTAGCAGGTTTGAGGTTTGGGAGGCGGGAAGCTCTACCTGAGGGGGGGGGGGGGGGGGGAGAGCTTTACCATTGATTCAACCCGTGTTCATTACGGTTCTTGGTTTCACTATAAGATGTGAATAATATCGGCGCCCTAACCACTTTGGCGATGTAATGAAAAGGACTGGCCGACCAAAACAGTTATCAGTTTTGTGTGGTATGGGCCTTCCACATGAGAGAAATAAGCCTACAAATAATTACTTTAACGATAATAGAATAGATAGCATTTATATAGCGCAAATCCCCGCTCAACAGCAAGCTCTATGCGCTTCACAATCTGTACTATTACCACTGCAGACCTGGGAGCATTCTGAAATAAACTCAACTTCCTAGGAAGCATACAATACAAGCAGCCATTTAAAGACGCTAAAACACTTACATAGAGACAAGATCTTTCGCTGTCTATAGCCGGGTATCCATTTCCACCTGGGTGAAGTGAGAAAAATTCGCGTAAAGTGCCTTTCCCAAGGATACAACGTCGGGCCCGCGGCTCGAACCCCCGACCTCGCAACTTCACCGTTACGAGTCCGGTAACCTAACCACTAGGCCACTGACGCCACAAACTGACAACCATAACTGACAAAATAACGAATAGGTAATATTCTTAACACGTCAAATAGTGCATGCAGTGAAAAAAAATGTTGTAGTCACAAAAGAACATCTAATTAAGTTGAAGGCCAGTGGTTCTTTACCTGGGTTCGCTGAATCTCAGGTGTTTGGTGAAGTCTGTCCCATTGGTGACATCACATAGATTTACACTGTGTGACTGAGCTTCGACTTAAGTGTGAAACTCGCCGGGTTTAGTATCGCCAACAAGGTTAATAAGAACCTCTAGCCTCGACCTACATGTGAGTATTCAAAGTCTAACTTTGAGTGGGGTCTAGTTTGGGAGGAGGTTGTTTTGTTTGTTTGTTTGTTTGTTTGTTTTTTGCTTGGTTTGCCTTTTTAGAGGGGAGGGGGCACTTTTTAAATAGTGATACGTTTTTATGTGTTTGTTTTAGTTGGAGTAAAGGTTACGTCCTTCCTAAAAATGCGTTCTCATGGCATTATGTTCTTCGTGAGAACCAAGAACTCTGCCTTCAAAATGATAAACTCCAAATGCAACACAAACAAAATCTAATTAAAGTAATTGTTTGCAAACACACATAATGGAGTGAACCGCTCTGGACCTTAAGAATGAGAATTACGGAGAAAGGGAAAAAGATTTTGCATCACGTTGGTTCCCAAGGGAAAGCATTGTGAGGAATAAGGCGTTCCTTCAACAAAAGTAGAAAGACCCAACAAGACTATTTTTGCCTAAGGAGTTTACACTGTTTTCATTTTAAATTTGATTACCTAAATACTTTGGAATCGCATACAATTCTATGTGAAGTTGCCAGTTTTGTTTTATTTCATTTTGAGGGTTTTAGAGGTTCTGTGGGTTTCTCTCTTGGGGATAGAGAAAATCAAATTCTTAAAACCGTGCCTTTGACATTTTGAATCCTACTCATTAACAAAATGACAATTCAAGGTCAGTCCGAATTTCGGCAAAATTGACTGATCCCATCTGAAAAGGAGGCCAAGGACTTGAGTGGATATAGGACGAGGGGGCGCACACGTGTGCGTGCGTGTGTGTGCGTGTGTGTGTGTGTGTGTGTGTGTGTGTGAGTGTGTGTGTGTGTGTGTGTGTGTGTGTGTGTGAGTTTGTGAATGTGTGAGTGGCGTGTGCATGACAATGTGTGAAACAGCTTGCAGCTTATATGTGTCTGAGTACAAGTGTCTGCCTTTGTGCGTTTGTGTGTTTGTGTGTGTGTGTGTGTGTGTGTGTGTGTGCGTGTGTGTGTGCACGCGTTTGTGTGTATGTGTGAGTGTGTGTGTGTGTGTGTGTGTGTGTGTGTGTGTGTGTGTGTGTGTGTGCGCGCGTGTGTGTGTGTGGTTTGGAGAAGGCAGGAGAATAACTGCCTGGAACAATTATTCTTAAGTTGATTTTGTGAAAAAGACAACAGAAAGATTATTAATTTAATTTTTTATCTTGTCAGGTGTGTAATTCAGGCAAAGGTTCAAAAGGTTCGACATATAATAATGTATGTTTTTGCTCAACATCTAAGATCAACAGTTGGAAAATCGATGGACGAGAGGGAATCGCTCACAAAAAGCTCAGACAAAGTGACTTGTGTTTGAAAAAAGTGGTATTGTCACGTATCCTGACGACACCAAATTCTTTTCAGAATTATTACCTTTTAAATGAGATTTGACGCTTAATGATGTCACGACGTACGAGATGAACTTGTCAATTCAGTTAAAGCATCATTGTGTTATCGTGAGCACATAAAGCGACCTATAAAACAATCAAAATAAAAGATGAACGAGGCGAATTTACTTTTTACAAAAAGAGACAAGAGAGTAGGAGAAATGGGAGAAGAATCTACGAACATACTCAACATTCTTTTTTAAGAATAAAGAAAATAAGTCAATGAGTGCGCCCTCTTTTTATCTCAAAATAGAGAAAACCAGACTTGAATTTGCATTTTTTCCCTTTGATCCTTGGGGATTTGAAAACCTGTCTGCTATCCTGTATACCGCTTTGTCCTTTTCTGTTTTGTCAGAGACGGACGTTTCTTACAGCTTTCGCCATACCGGTCTTGTGAGTTTTCTTAGAGTGTGATCGCTTTCTTTCTGTGCTAGATCTACAGGACCAACTGATTTTGAGATTTAGATAAGTTGACTTGATATTACTATGAAAACAACGACATTTTGTCCTTTACCCAAGTGACGTCTCCAAAGACCTAACATTTTGGCGTTTTTTTTGTTGCTCACAAAACATTTCAAGAGACTATTATTTCCTGGTTAGTTAATGTTTGAGAAAATATAAAACGAACGATTACAATAATGAAAATGTTCTGAAACCTTCCAAAGAGATGTACCCATAATATTATAGTGAAATCGATTAGTATGTTTCTGTATTACGAGCTATGCATTCTCCTTGGGCGCTCATTGATACAATTTTAAGCTGTAGCAATTTTTGGAACCATCTATACATTACCCTGCGCGGGGTGTATCGGCCAGCTACTATTGCTGGAAGCATTTTCAGGACTTTGGCCTGAGAATAACACCAAAGTGAATAAGTTCTCTGTTTGCGGTAAAGCATTCACATTCTGTGCTATGTTAAACAAAACGCCCTGGACATAACCTGAAGAGTAGAGTATCTAAATTTTCGTCTCTGATGCTTGCGCATGTTTTCCTTCTGGGACCTTGCTTTAGTGCAGAAAGGAGATGGACGTTTGAGATTCTGACATTCCTAGTGAATTGTGGTGGCCCTTATAAATACGTGTCAGTCCGTTTCTTTCTTCTTTTTGTGTTTTTAGCGATAAATAATCCGCTGCCGACTTGCCAGGCCTGTCTCAGTTTCACCAGAGCCTCGTTAGCCTGGGTTCTCCTTCATGACAACAAAACTCAAAATGATCAACACCATATTCCTCCCAACACTCACCTATCAATGCCAAACATAGACCACGACAAGACATTAGAGCAAAGAATTTCAACATGTGAAATGCGATGCCTTAGAAAAGCGGTAAACAAGACCAGGCGAGACAAAATTAGAAACTCTGTAATCCGAGAAATGATGGGCACAAATGATGTCATGCATCACATCCAAAGAATCAAATGGTTTGGTCATCTCCTACGATTACCAACACACTATCCAGCACAACATGCCTACCTCCAAAAATTCGATGGCAACAAGGCAAGAGGGCGACCGAGAAAGACCTGGATAGATGGAGTCAGGGAAACATTAACCACCCACGGCATCCCCCTGACCCAAGCTCTCCGGCTGGCGACAGAGGACGTCTCTTTCTTCCCGTGACACCCAAAAGGGTATAAGCGGCGGATAAAGGTAAAAGTAAAGCTTATCAATACGTTTGTCTGCTTTTTTATGGTTTCCTCCATCTATCTTACGTGGTGTTATTCTAATGAAGACACAGATGTCAGCTCTTATTGGGAAGTGCCAAGCATGTCAATAGAAATAAATACGAGAAAACTTTCGAATAACTCTTATAACGACCATAATTTGTTGAAGAAGTGACTTTAGGGGTAAACATAAGTGTGCTAAGCAGATAATATGCTAACGTTTATATAGGAGTTTGAAACAGGCCTTCAAGTCAAATAGCGCCTGGTTCCCTACAGCAAAAAAATTAGAGAGAAAGATTGTCCTTAACTGAAATGTAACATTCAAATGACAACGAATTTTCTTAAGAGGGGAGGGGGGTATTGTCTTTTGAGCTATCCTAGATAAGAATCAGTTGGAACGTCAATGTTTCTGTTAACACTGTAGAGTAGGGCTTGGTGCAATGGTTATAAAAATAGTGAAAGAAAATTATCTAAACAAGTTCTGTGTCGACCAATAAATGGTGGAGCTGCGACGGACAACCAACTATCGTGTTGAAAAGAAATAGCTGTTCTTAAGACACTCTAATCACAAATAATACGGTTTGAATTGAAATGACAGCTATCGTGTCAGGACTCTGTTTCGATGATGTCACTGTCTTCCTGTTTACCGATACAAGAGAGATAAGTAGAACTTCCACATCAAACCTCTTCAGGCAAACTTCAAACATAATTATACCCTGACAACAAAATATTGATTGCATAGATAAGACCAGTTACGCTTCGTTTTTCTGCTTTCCACACATCACCAAAGCCTTCATTGCTCTTCATCTCATCCTTTCTGAGACTTGTCTTCCTAAAATCAATGTTAACTCCATTCCCATGAACATGGACGCGATTCGAAGGGGAAAGCGACAGAGTGGTAAGCCGACCTGCCCTTCTTCATCTTAATGTCAGATACGAAGATGAGTGCGTTTGCAAAAATTTTCGCACTTATGTTTTTGAACATATAAAACAGTGTCAAACTGAAAAAAAGGGATAGCAGCTCTATTTTCCTGGTTATTTTTAATGCTCGCTAGTATCAATATTTAGAGACGTGGTTTGCAGTCTCCCGCTATCACGATAGAGAATTCGTAGCAAATATGAAATGTGAAGACACTGTCATTCTGCACAACAATAATTCCATTGGGAACCGGGGATGAGTTGTGGTACTTGACATATGGAAGCAATTTTGTAATTAACGGATCGCTGAAAAGAACGTTTCATGTTTTGTAGCTCATGTTTCACTTGCTTATTGTCTGGATACCTTTCTGGACAATTCTACGGGCAGCTAAACAAGTTCATGCCCAATCTAAAGTTTGTGCACTAAATGTCTGTATCCAGGTACTTTTTAAATCGTGTTTTTGTTTTGTTTTTTATTCAACGACTGTTTTTATGGGTTTTGTGACTATTGCAAGCCCAAAAAACTGCCTACACACACTCAATCTGAACGTTACATCAATATTTCATGGGTTGCGTAAATGTTTGTTGGTGGTGGTGGTTTTGGGGGGGGGGGGGGTGAAGGAACTGACATTTTTGGATACTGCAAATAAAGAATTTGATTTTTTTTAAAAACGCTTTTCAATCTTCACTCAATTCAAACAGCATTCAGAGACCGGCTTCTGTGGTGTAATGAATAGGCCCTTCGTTGCTGCTTGCAGATGACTTGACTTAATCTCGCATGTGGAAATTATTGCTTTTGGCATCTCAGTTTATTTGCTGAGATTGTCTATCACTCAGCCAGGTTTGACAGTTACAGGCAGGCTTTAGAAGCAGCCAGCTTTCGAAATATCTATACATATCACTGGGACCCACATTTGCAATGACTTATGATGCTTTTCAATGAGTTTGCAATCATTACAATTCCATAATCCCCATATTATAGGATGGCTAGATGCATGGACAGGAGTGCAAGTTCAGCGCCGACCATGGAAGCCGTACAAACACCCCGTGTTGCTTTTTTAAAAGTCACTCCTCAATACCCTTCTATCCAATCTTCTTTCGACTTCAGTCAGTTATAAATAAGGTAGCTGTAATTCGGGTTTCTTTTCTTTTTTATATTGTTTTTCTTTTTGTGCGTTTGTGTGGTGTTTCTTTAAAGATTTTTTCCTCTTTTAAGAAATAATTGCAAAAAAGTGGGACGTGATCTCAACGGCCTCCCAAAACCACAAATAACTCCCGACTTGAATTGCAATTTTGACTTTAAAAAACTACATGCTAGTCAAGTAAAAGCAGGGAACTTTAATTCCGAAAGACCACTTCTTAACTGCTCCTGCTCCAAATAAATACATTTCTCGCAAACCAGTTCGGAAGCCACGAAGTTTCATTTTTTATGTTCCAATGCAATTGGAAAGCAAACGTTGGAGACATGAAGCAAAACGAAATGGGTTTGCCTCTCAGCACCCCAAATAGGCAAACCAATTTTGGAATGGCAAACATTTCAATTTTGACAATTCGTGGTAAACAACGGTTTAGGCAAATTAAAATTAGGTTAATCGTTCCTTCTTGAGGAGAACGATGAGAAGATGTGCTTCAAAGAAAAGAACTCTTCTGTGACTTCAGACCGGCGTCTGTTTCTGAGACTTTTGATTATAGGGATAGCGTTTCCTGGTGAACCATAAGGAAAAGTTCGTTAACCTTGAGCCCTGCTTGCTTCTCATAGTATATGAAATCTACCTACAGAGAAGATATAAAGGGGGCTCTCATGGCCTAGAGGTTAAGGTGGTGGCCTGTCCTTCAAAGGTCCCAGGTTCGAATCCGGGTAGCAACCGAAAAATTTTCTTCTCTAAAATTGTCTCCTTTCACCTCCTGTCCTGCTCTCTAGCAATGTTCTGTTGTCTGCTTTCATTTCCACTTTCTGCCCCCACCCC
>NW_004797814.1:426912-428327 GCF_000002075.1 Aplysia californica
ATCATGTGCCAGATCTGTGAAAGACATCAACGATCACGGTTCTCCATTCATTCTTTTACTCAGATGCTCTCATACTCATACAAATCTTAATTTTGATCATTCTGTTCTTTCTTCGTTACCCTTCTGTTTAGACTTTCCAATAGAGAAACTGCATAATTTGTCTTTTCTTAATTGTTTTTGTCAGAGAGCAGCCCACGTAGGCTTCTTGAAGTATTAATTTATTTGATTTCCACCAAAAAAACCTGTATTTTAACGCGGTGAATCAGGCATTCATCGATTTTTTTTTGGGTGCATGTTGAGTGTGGAGTTACTAGCATCATCTTAAATCGTGATCATTTGTCTATCTTTTGATTCAAAAAAAGCTAATCAGTCTTGAATAGAAGTCAAGGTGTGTGTGTGTGTGTGTGTATAGGTGTATAGGTGCCTTTGAAAAAGCTGAGGGTCACCTGGTTTCAGGGGTAAAATTAGCGAGGAAATGGCCGCCAATGTTTGGTGACTTCCATAGTTTGAGAGTCCTCGGAAACTGAAAATTAAATTTTTTCTATAGTCTTTATTCAACCCTTTTCAGTAAAATCAACTCAGAAATGTATTTTTATGCAGATGTAAAAGGTGTTGAGCCAAAACAAAACAAAAACCCTAAAAGTTCGAAAAAATTGCCAAACTTGTTGAAAAGTGTCGGTAGCTTCAAATTCATTATTTTGATTTTGATGAAGTTCATTATAAAATTTAAAAAACCAAAGTCATCTCTACATAAACAAACAGCACGATGGCATATAAATCGAGCATTGTCTACTTATTGTAAACATAGGCACCTTTACGTTAGAGGGCACAGCGTAAGCCTGAGTAATTATAATTATTATGCTATGCCCTATCTGTGTCTGCTGTATTCTGATAATCTGCCTCACAGAGAAATTCGGAACCCGTTCTTCGTGTCGGAATGCTCAGATTTACTGATACCTTGGCATGTGCCTCATTAAAGTTTCAGCTCTGGCAAAGCTTTCTTCATTCATTACCCTTGGCCGTCTGCTTCAAAATTCATAGATGAGAATTTAATTCCTGTATTTTTCTCCCTTGTGATTTTTCTTATTTGTTATTTTGATTTTTTAAAACCGTCTTTAAAGTTGATTTCTTTCACTTTTTGCAGTGTATTTCGTTAAAGCTGTTATGGATTTCTCTAGTCTGAAGCTTTGTCGATTGAGATCCTTGCCGCTTTTCTTTCCAACAGCAGATTTACTTTCGTTTCATTTTTTTTTAAATTTCTATTCCCTCCGCCCGTGTTCCTCATCAGATTCTCCCTTGACGTCTTCTCCTCAGTCCTCAGCATAAAGTTCCATCCTCTCACTTTCTCTCTCTCTTTCTCTCTCTCTCTCTCTATTTCTCTCTCTCACACACACACACACTCTCTCTCTCTCTCT
>NW_004797814.1:430309-437742 GCF_000002075.1 Aplysia californica
CCCCTAAAAAAAAAGACGTTTTTCGCGTTTGGGTGAGTCACTCGCTCCGCTACCTAGCAACGTACTTACTGAGCTACAAAACGCTGCACACTTCAGTCTCCCCTACATTAAAGAATGAAAAATAAAAACTTTCTTCTGAAAAATCTTATGAATTTTAAAGTTGATAAATCATTGCTGCCCATATTCTATCATTCAACCCTAGAAAGTATGATCAATTTCTTTATGATAGCTTGGACTGGGAAATCAAGACATCAAGATAAAGAAAAATTGAATCGATGAATACGGACAGCTTGCAAAGTTTCAACATCTACATTCCCCTGTTTTGATGCATCTAAACAATCTCGCTTGCACAAGAAAAATCAATTCCATCTTTTTTGGAAAACCATCATCCTTTGTTTTATAATATTAAAATATCACTTAGAAGTAACAGAATTATGCTTTTGACTTGTAGCAACAACAAAAAAAGATATAGAATGTCATTTTTATCATGTTCCTTTAAACCCTCACCCAGTAATATTAGTATTCCTATGCCCTTTAAAATTGTGTATCATAAAAATATCATCGGGTTACTATCAGAACACTGATCATGTATCTTGCTTTAATATAAGTATTGTTTTTTGTTAAACTGTTCATTTATATTATTTTGTAATGCGTGTCACTGTGGGTCTGTTTGTGAGTGCAAGCATACTTATGTGGGTAGCCTACGTGCACAAATGTGAAGAGACGGTGAGAGAGAGAGAGAGAGAGAGAGAGAGAGAGAGAGAGAGAGAGAGAGAGGGAGATTGTTTGTATGTGCATGTGTGTGTATGTGTGTGTATGTGTGCATGTGTGTGTGGGGGGGGGGGGAATCCAAACTAGCTCAAGCATGCGCCAGCACTAAATCAGTAAAGATTTATCTTCATAAGAATTCTTGTCCATCCTGCCTTATCTTAGTTCCTTTAAAAAAAAATTCTAACCTGTTCTGTTTGAATGTCAGTATGTCCGATTGTCTTGCCGATTTTTCTTCGTCTATTCATTCATCTAGTTTGACTTTCTGGTGCATAGTTCTAAAATCAAGTGACTGTTTTGAAAATGTGAAGCTGAGGTTTTATTTTTGCAACCAGTTGCTGGATATAACAAACGGGTCTGCTGCCAATGGTGCTCCCAACCAGCGAAGAGTTCAGAGCTTGATCATAAAACAACAACAAGACTACAGGGCTAGATCTTCAAATAGATGATATCCTACTTGAAGTATTAGACTCACAAAAAGAATTAGTCACTGAAATAGCATCTAAGCTCTATTTATGGTAGTGGTGAGAAACCAGAATATATGATTAAATCAGTTTGAGTGTGAGATTCGTAAACAATAAGCTTTATAAGTCAGTCTACAATTTCTCTTTCGCTGCAAGTACTAATGACAAGGATGAGAAAACATCTAAGAACAGAGATACCTAAAACACACTTTTGTGTTTTTCCTGACAAGGGTTCCAGAAATATCATAATATTTATCCAAACAAATGGAAAGATGCGTTGAAGTGACGCAAGATCTGTATTGGTCTGCATCTAAGCTCTATATGAGTATTTTGATAAACTTAAACATGATGAATTACATGTATTTATAAATTTTGAAGGCCTAGACACAGATGGAAAGGATCTAAGAATTATTAGGAATTAGTACTGGAACCAAAACGCAGTTGTTAGAATTGAGGAAGAGCACGGTCAAATTAGCAGATTTTAAAAAAGAAGTTGGGCAAGGATTGATGCCTTGTGTTACAAAACCTCTTTAACATACACAGAGAAACAATCCTTGTAAAGGTGATTGGCAAAAATGTAAATAAAATCAGATTTACCTATGACGCAGGTTTAATCGCAGATTCAGAAAAAGACCATTACTGCTTCTAGATTTTGACGGAAAATGAACGCAAAGGGCTATTGTTGAAAGTGAAGAAACAATAAAATGCACGGTAATACCTATCTAAAAAAAAATAGTACATCCAATTTGTTTAATCTCATAAGCACTGGTGAAATTATCAATTAAATTCGACGGTTTAAATATATAGGATACTCGGTGTATAATTATACCTAATGCCAAATGCTCTACACAAATAAAATGAAGAATGCAATAGCAAAAGACAGTTTTGTATAAAATGAGCTCAATCCTGAAAAAGTATTGTATTTCAGTTACCACCAAATGGAAGCTATTAATGGTAACCCTTCTCTATAGCTCTGAATGCTGGACCATTACCAAAGACAGTGAAAATGAAATAGAAGCAACAGAAATGAGCTTTCTTACGAGACTGTTTTATAGAAGGGAAAGACACAAAAAATGAGTTAGTATTTAATAAAGAAGCCCACGAGGACCAGTCGCTATAAAAACAATAAGGAAGACACAAACGCAGTTTATGGGACATTTGAATGAACCTTAAGCCTGTGAACATCTTTCTCTCACTGACACAATTTTGTTGAGGGCAACTGAGGCAGGGGTAGACCTAGAGAAAGTAACGTGGTAAGCCAGAACAGATAGTGACCGGGATAATTATAATGTTTTTTAGAGCATCGGGCAAAGAAATGAATGGCGTACCAAGATTGCGGATGTCTGTAGCAGATGATGATGATGATGATGATGATGATGATGATGATGATGATGATGATGATGATTTATACACCAAGAAATCAGATCCGGCTTCACTGCTCTTAACAAACAGTCCAATCCATTGCCTTAGATAGAAAACTTTACAGTAGGGTTTGGGGGGGAGGGGGGTACAGCTGACGATTAGAATAACCTATTAAAATAATTACTCTCTTAAAAAGGGTTGATTTCCCTATGTTCATACCCCTAGCACAAATTATCACAATGCATGCTACCATCTTGATAATTATACTTAAGTTGAGCTTGTTTGTTTTTTTGCCAACCCACCTCAAACCCTTCGGTCTGCCACTTATTATGTTTTCCTGTCTAAATAAAGGAGGTAGTTGGAGCACTTTCAAAATAAGGAGGAAGAGTTGGCGGGTGACAATGGAGAGGAGTAAAGCGCAGAGATGAACAAGCACAATCGAATATAATATTCAGCCAGAAGACGAATACAAATCACTGCAAGGTTTAAGAAAGTGCTCGATCGAAGTGACATCCATCTATCTATTCATCTATCTATACATCCATCCATCTATCCATCCATCTCTATCCATCTATCTGTCGGGAGCTGTAATTCATCGCTTGTGGGCTAGTAAGGCTGCCAATACCACTAGACTCCTGTCGCCACTAAAATGTGTGTTTTCACAAGCACAATTCACTTTGTTATTTCACATTCCGCTTTTTAAAAATACTATACAGTTAACTGTCTGAATGTCTGAGTTACTCAATAATTTGATTCCCCATTCCATTGCTTCCATGAGTAATCTCAAGGGTGACGTATAGGTTAAAAGATTGTATTAGTCTCCCTTTCACTATCGTGGACACCATACCACTCTAAATCCCAGATATTTCTTGATCTTGAATTTGATTTATCCGCGCCAAATCACTTTTACCACAATTCTCATTTTCTCAGTCTTCTCGTTCGAGACGTGCTGGCCTTTGAATATACCTTACGTGAAGACATATTGGTCAGCTGTGCATTCATTAATATCTGTCCACCAGCTATTCTAAACATGTAAAAGCAGCTTGTATTCAGTTTTCGTTTTGTTACTGGAAGAAACACAAAAGTGTCCTAGCGCCTGTTTTGGCAACGACGACTTGTCTAGACTGAGATTCTCCGTCTCACCTATTATTGAACCCAATGTTTTGGCCGAAAAAAATGTGACGTTGTAGAGGTTTAACGACTTTTGTAACACCTTACTCTTATTTAGGAAACAGAATCTTCGAATCTGACGTCGATTTTTGTTAGGGCAGAGCCAAACGGGAAGGTTCGTGTAAAGTGGCTCTACCGAGGACGCAAAGTCGGACCGAGATGAGCCTTGAACCCTCGAACCCGCAATGTGATGATTACGAATCGGAAGCCTAACCACTGGACTATTGTTGCCACTAAAATTTGATCTGTTGTCAGAGTTATGACTTTCTTCAAGTTCAGTTCGGGATAGTCTTAAAGCACAAAGGAAATTACCGCATGCTCAAAGGCAGAGGGGGGAGAACGTTAGGTCTATCCTCAACATACCAGTATTATTATCATTACAGTATAGTTTTGGGTGACGTTTGTCAGATAAAACTAGTCGACATTAGAGACCTGGAGCGTGTCTCATTTAATTATTATTTTCGGAGCAGTGTTCAGTCTAGGCTTTACTGAAGTCAATTAGTTTTACTGCGGTTGTATCGTATCTCGGTCCTTTTGAAGATGTACATGTACGTTAAATTTGGAGGTCTCACTTCTTACACAACCTTACAGAGTTGAGAGACACGCTGATCAGTACAATGACCAGTGACCAACGGATCTATTGTATTTAGAACAAGCATGCATATAGTGTGGTTACTTGTGTTTTCACGCTGTTCACGGGTGTCAAAACACTAACGTATACGGGGAGGGGGGGTGCAATGGTTTGCTAGACAATTGCTAGGCAAGCACACCTTACTTTCTTTGCACAATTCTTGTGACTTACTTCTTTTTTTCGAAAGACATGGGAAGAAAGAGCGATTTATCTCTGTCGTTTCTCGAAACGGAATTTTTTAAACACTGGGATAGCGAGCAGCTGCTGAGTAGAGATATGATTATTTTCTTCTTAGGGCAATCGATACCAAGTCTTCATACTTCCCTTCTGCATTCAATAGGTTTGAGAGTGCCAGCATACGACTATCAGTTATAGGGTAAGCTTATGAGGCCGCTTTTCTCTGTACTACTTCTCTTGCTGCTTCTTTTACTTAAACAATATTTTTGTTGATTCTGCGTCGTGATTATATCCATTTGGGTCACGAAAAAGAATCGTTCGCTGGTGATCTATTGCAAGAAACGATTAACATTCAACTGTGCATCATCTCCTAATAGTTGTGGGAAATGAGTCTTTGTCTTTTCGGAATCGATAGTGTCAACAATGACATCAATCTTGAACCTTCCCTTTCCATGTGACAAACTCATCAATGGCTCTTGACTGTGACAGCAAAGATGTTCCGAATGATGCCTAGACAAAGACATTAACACACAACCTTCATGGTGATTTAAAGTCACCCCCAGAGTTTTGTCACTCATTATCATTGATATTTATTCTTCCTCTCAACGCTGCAAGAAGCCGTGTTCAGGAAACGTGTTTTTTTGCTTGTTTGTTTGTTTGGTTGGTTGGGGTTTTTCGTGTTGTTTTTTCTGCCAGACCACTGTTGTTCTGACACGTCTTGGCGACAACAGCAAAACAAAAGAGATCTTCAACTTCGTGACAGACATTCCAACTTACGTTAACGATAATTTGCGAGGCAGCGTGGTAGAACCAGGCTCTCGTCAATTTTTGGACATGTAAAGTTATTGGGATCATTTTAAAGCTTGTTCACTTGTCTTTAATTGGATGGAAAAAATATCCATTTATCTTGAACACAAGTCGAGATATTTGCGAAAGAAGGAAGTGGGGGTCGCCTGTTTTCAAAGGAAAAATTAGTAAGAAAATGGCCGCCAAAGATTAGTTATGTCCTTAGCTTAAGAGTCCGTGGTAACTGAAAATTTACATTTTGTGTGCCTTTTATCAACGTTTTTCAGAAAAAATCACACAGAAATGAGTTCTTTAATGGGCATGAAAAGTGTTGAGCCAAAAAACAAAAATGTGATAAAGATTCACAAACCTGCGGAAAAAGCAAGATTCTTGACTTTGATTATTTTGACGAGAGCCTGATTCCACCATGTTGCCTCACATTTTACGAAGTTCTAGACGTGTAAGACCGTATTTTGATATTCCGATGAAAATACTCGTTGATGCTAAGTGGTGCCAACTGGTTTCACCTGTAACAAAGAAACTTCAGAAAAAGTGACTTTCTCTTCCAATGTAAGGAATGCTCGCTATTCTAATGATTGGAATTACTCAAGTTCGCTATCCTATTGTTCAGTATTACACAAGCTCGCTATTTCATTGTTTAATATTACACAAGCTCACTATTTCAATTTTAGTATTGCACAAGATGGCTCTTCCAGTGAGCAGCCATTTTGGAAGGCACTCGTCGGGCCCCGTCTAAGCTTGGGCTTTGATGTTTGGATTGTAAGTATAAAGCAGTAGTTTTTAGTCGTATAATTTCTACTAAGCTGTTTACTTATGTCGTGAATCCTGGCTTTCACTAACAACAACACATCGTCAGTTTAGTTGTGGGTTTTTTTCCCTCTTACCTTAAAGGCCTTTTCTACTGGAAATGACGGATACATTATCAAGTAAGAGCTCTCCAGGGATAAAAGGTAAAAAGAATAAAATAATACGACCCATTAGGAAGAAATGACCTCTTGATAATAATCGAGATTTATGTATCGACACCCCTACCCAAAAAATGTCCTTTGCCAGCAGTTTCAACAAACTGATAATACGTTTTGCTTTTTACTCCAAAAGTTATCTAACATTCAATGCTTTCTGGGGCAAAGAAAATCACTTCTGTGATTCTTTTAGTCACACGCATCTTGGTCTAAATGTCAAACTGATGTGATGTACAAAGAAATGGAAAAGGGTGGGCTTTTGGGCTGCCAAGATTTAAGCTAAAATTGGTGCTAAATTCGGATATATACTTATTTCAATATGGAGGATCCAGTGATGCAGGTCGCTTGACAGTACTTAAACATTATTTTGTGTGCCATCGCTATGAAATCAGACTCTCTTCAAAATTCAAAGGAACCGTTTTGGTTGTTTTTTTTGTTTGTTTTTTCGTTTGTTTGTTTGGTTGTTTTGTTGTTTTTTTTGTCTGTTGGCAAATTTTATCAATGTTTTGTTATTTGCTTGTTTGTTGTTGTTTTTTAATGGGTTTTTGTTTGTTTTGTTTTTCTTTGTTTTGTTTTGTTCTGTTTTCCTTGTTTGTTTTGTTTTATGTTGATTTAAGAATATTTCTTTGTGTAGATTTTTAGTGATAAATGTTGTTCAAAGGCAGAAAATCTAAATTTGTACTTTCAAAGACACTTAAGCTTTGTAATTCATCAAATTTTAGTGGCCATTTTCTCGTTAATTTTTCCAAGCAGCCACCGGCTCCTTCATTGAAAAATATCTCGGTCTCTGTTCAAGATAAATGGGTATTTTTCGTCAAAAGCAATGTAGGTAAACAAGCTTTAAAATGATCACTAACTGTGAAAGTGAAATTAGCACCCCCCACCCCCGCGTGCCCTAACTTCATATCGCCAAATATTAACGAGAGCCTGATTCCACCGTGTCGGGACTTACATGTGAATATTGTCCTTACTGACATTTTGTAAGACCTATATTTTTTAATAGTGAGAGAAGGAGTGAATGAATGACTATGAGACATAGAAAACGAGAGAGAGAGAGGAGGAGGAGAGAGAAGGAGGAGAAGGAGGAGGAGG
>NW_004797814.1:438760-447230 GCF_000002075.1 Aplysia californica
GGGGGTCTCTTTGTTATCAATATTACACTTCTTAGGAAATGGGTTTCAAATTGTCAGCTACCCTTTTCTGGAAAAAATAGCCTCCCACTTGATATGAATAAATTTCTCACGTCTTTTTCTCTAATCTAACATTTACCTCGAACTGATCAAGAAGGCTGAGTAACCAGACGTCATAGCGTTTTTACTAAAAGTTAAGGGGGGAAAATGGGTGTTTTTACATTTTCAGTCTCGTCAAGTAAAACCCACGCACAGGAGAAATCAATATACTGAAATTGTCAGACAAATCTTTTTATGATTAGTGCATTTAGACTCTGTTTAGGACAGTTTCTCGTGAGAGAATATTTAACGGCCAACGTTCTTTTTTTCTTTAAAAGTACAAACTTCAATTATTTCTAGTCATCTTTGATTTTGGCCACAACAACAAAAAATGTCAGGAGAAGGGATAGTAAACCTTCTTTTGGAGGATAGTTCTTCGATTGTTATTATTATTGTATCACATTTGTGTCAACTGGGGAATAAAAAATACATTATTTTTCTATAACTGCCATACGCTAAAAAAAGGGAGCAAGTGTACTTTAATCTTTACTACAACCCGCCCCCCCCCTCCCCCACACACACACACACACACACACACACACACACACACACACACACACACACCCCCCCTCCCCCACACACACACACCAGAATACTGCTTACCATAAGAAAAGTAAAAATTATGGGAGTCACCGAACTTTGAAAGAAGGAATTCGTCAAAACAAGCGTTACGTTTATCGAATGAAATACTATAATGCGAACAAAACGAAGTAAAATCTTGACCACATAGATGTGATTATGGGCAACTAACATTCTATGAAAACAGTTTAATGTTGTAAGTTTGTTCACTTGATTAGACTTTGTAGATACTTCGTTTTTAGCTCTTTTGTTAACATTCGTGTGACTGTTGTGGCTATTTTGGAAGACAACTAGACACCGTCTGATCTGCAGATTTCTTAGAGCTATACAATAGGAAATTATTGTGTCTTCTCTTGCCCTACTGATTATGTAGTTTCTTTTCTTGTCCATTTCATAAATCGGTAGGTTGTCGCCAATCAGAGAGTTTCGAGTATCCTGCATTGAGTTGATCGCGTAAGATATTTTCTCTGGCGTTGTTGTGAGATTGTGTAATTAATCCATTGTCCATTTTCGTTGTCAGAGTGGTAACAAAGCTACGAATTAAAAAATACGCAGACTTCTTACTGATGCTCCCAACATTTTGCTTGGATCAAAACAGCTTTTCATAGCATCATTCTTGTAAAACTATCAATTTATTGAAAACGGTGTAAATTAGTTTTGATAAAAAAATCTTTCATTGGCATTAAATGGCATGATTCCTCTTACTTACTTACTTGGTTGGAGATTATGCATCATTGCAGGCGGCACGCACAATGCCATAGCTGCTCCTCCCTCCTTTTCATTATCCATAAAAGGGTCTGCTTGCTGATCGTGCCAGTTATCAGCTGCTTGGATATTGCTTCCTCTGTGTGCTTTGAGAAACCGTATTTCGGGCGACTATCAATGTAAATGCATTTTTAATGTGCAGATTTTGTTCATTTTATGGGTTTTGGTCATTTGCAAGCACCATGCGTAATCACAATACTTTTCGCGACGTAACCCAAGTACATGTTAATATAAAACGATCAACGCAATAATAATCTGTTCTTTATGTATTGGTCCGATTTCTGCACATTTTAGAGATGTCTTTTTTTGAATAACTGACGGCTAAGGTAGGATTGGCTGAGAAGAAAAAGACAGTTTGAGAGTCGGTAGGAGAAGGCAAAGGTTTCTAAACACAGAGGTCGTCTCTGCGAGATCAACTCACAGTCCCCTTCTTTGAGGGGTTGAGAGTGTTTTGAGGGGTTAAGAGTGTTGACGGCGACGGTTTTTAAGCCATCGGTGGAGAGGGAACAACGTCGATACCAAAAATCTAAAAATCAAACAAAAAAGCAGCCTATGATGAATTAATTTTATCTCTATAAACCAAGATCTTTGAAACGCAGGAATGAGCTTTTACTCGAAAACTTGCCTCATCACTCAATTCTCGGGCCTGGCAGTGAATGGGCTAGGTAACTGAACACTCTACACATTTTGAGCAATTCAGGAAGACGATAAGAAAGAATTGACCCCCCCCCCCCCACCCAAAAGGAAATAAAAATTAAAAGTGTGATTTGATTTGTCAAATAGACGGTCAGAGTGTAACACCGACAATGTCTACCCATTTGTCTCCCCGCCCAATGAAGTCCAAATCCTGGCTGTCTTCGACTGTCTAACAAGCTTGTACGCAGTACTTTGTTGTCGTCTCTCTCTATCTCTCTCAATCTGCTCGCTCTCTCTCTCTCTCCATCTCTCTCTCTCTCTCTCTCTCTCTCTCTCTCTCTCTCTCTCTCTCTCTCTCTCTCTCTTTCTCTCTCTCTCTGTCTCTCTCTCTCTCAATCTGTTTCTCTCAATCTGTCTCCCTTTCTCTCGCTTTAGCTTTCTCTCTTTCTTCTCTTCTCTTCTCTTCTCTTCTCTCTCTCTCTCTCTCTCTCTCTCTCTCTCTCTCTCTCTCTCTCTCTCTCTCTCTTAATCCCTCCTCTACCAGGCCTGAGAATTGAGTGATGAAGCAAGTTTTCAAGTAAAAAAGCGCATTTTGGTGTTTCATAAATCTTAGATAAAAATAATGCATTGTAGGCTACTTTTTTCGTTTGATTTTTGGGGTTTGGTAATGTCGTTGTCACTTTTCCACCGACAGCTAAACAGAACCACCAATACTTCCCAGTGAAATAGAAAAGGCACTCAAGACCAGCCCCAAGAACAAAGCCCCAGGACCAGATGACATCACAGCGGAAGCCATAGGAGCTTGTGGAAACACCGGTATACTGCGGCTGAGGCGTATTTTCAACAGAGCCTGGGAACAAAGAAAATGCCCAGAAGACTGGCAGAAAGCCAGAGTGGTACCATTATGGGGAAAAGGGCAACAAACGCGACTGCACAACATAATTATAGAGGCATCTCATTGTTAACCCACTCAGGGAAAATGTATGCAAAGATACTAGGACAGCGCATAATACCTATTGTAGAGAGAAATCTGAACAAAGCTCAGTTTGGATTCCGAAAGGGAAGAGGATGCACGGATGCCGTATTCGCATTTCGACAGATATAAGAGAAAACAATAGAACACAACAAAAAATCCAACATCTTCTTTATAGACCAGGAGAAGACTTTTGACAGAGTAAACCATGCAAAACTCTGGAAGACACTCAAAAAGTATGGTGTCAGAGGGCAATTGTTAGATAATGTCAGAGCTCTATATACCAACAGCAGAAGCTCAGTAAGAACGAAGGAAGGAAATACAGACTGGTTCAAAGTAAGATCTGGAGTACGACAGGGATGCGTTCTAGCTCCCCTCCTGTTTATAATATATATGGACACAATAACGCAAGAAGCAAACCAAAGCCCAGAAAGCCTAAATGAATTTCTGTTCGCAGACGACCAATGTCTAATTCATCACGACCAACAAAGCCTCCAAAATCACACTACCGAACTCAACAACACCTGTGAGAAATTTCAACATAAAAATAAGCACATCAAAAACAGAAGTTCTGAAAGTGAGCCGAAACCATAGTCCCCTGAACATCCATGTCAATAGTAAACAACTGAAACAGGTGAAAGAGTTTAAATATCTTGACAGCACTTTTTCTTAAAACGGGTCCATAGACAGAGAAATAGAAATGCGAACTCAAAAAGCCAACGCTGTCACCTACCAGTTCGCACCCCTTCTATCTTATCCAAACATCTCTATGGACACAAAGAGACAGCTTATCACCTCAATATTCAAATCAACATTATGTTATCAGTGCCAGACCTGGACCTTTAGCAAAACCCACGAAAGCAAAATCACCGCATGCGAAATGAAAAGTCTCCGCAAAACCCTTAACATCACAAGACGAGACAGGCAGAGAAATGAAGAAGTATGAGCAGCTATCGGCACTGCCTGCGTTACATAGAAAGACAGAGGATCAAATGGTTTGGCCACCTGTTACGCATGTCACCTGGCCAGCCAGCTTTGAGAGCCTACAACACCAAGCACTCAGGAACACCAAGCACTCAGGCTATAAAGGAAGAGGAAGGCCACGCTAAAGGTAGATCGAGAGTGTCAAGGAAACCCTAAGAAAACATAACATCACAACTGAAAGAGCTGCGGAGCTGGCCTACCATAGAAAACGGCATCTCTCCTCGACGCTTAACGGCAACAGAGGATGAAAAAGAAAGGAAAAAAAAGAAAAGCACAACCCCACAACGAAAGGGATAGTGAGCTGATCTCTCAGAGGCGACCTTTGTGTTCCCAAAACTTTGCCCTCCCCTCCCGACTCTAAGTCGTAAACTGTTTGTTTGTTTTTCAGGTTCTTTTTTTGGTTGTTTGTTGTTTTTTTCTCTTATCCACTCGGACTTGGTGGGATAAGTTTAAAAAAGAAAACTCTAATCAGACACCTTCAGTGATTATTAAAGAAAAAGGCATCTAAACGTTCACACATTATTATTGCACAGATTGTCTTCAGTTAACACGTGCTAGGATTACGTCGCAAAAAGTAGTCAATTTGAATTATCCTGCTGTGATTATACATGGCGCATGCAAATGAACAAATGTGTTTATCTTTAATGTTACATTAAACCTAGTGAATTTAAGTTCTTACACCAGCAAAACTTTTCTAAGCTAAAGTGCCCGTAGTGAGAAGAGAAGGGTTAGTTTTGGGGGAGATGGAATACATCTATATAGGAGTTCGTTTATTCGAATAGACCACCAGAGAATTGGCAGGGTTAAAGCCGTTTTATGTTTTAGTAGAGGTTTTACGGCGCTCGCAACTGCATAAGGTCATATGAGTGCCAAGGGGTGGATGTCAACAGAGAAGTCCTTACAGGGAATCAGACTTACTCTGCTCACCTCTCTAGTTTCAACAGCACAAAGTCTGCTTCGACTGTCAAGGCACTCCGGAATTAGAGGATCACAAGAGTGTGACATACATACAAAAGAATGAAAGGAAAAATGATGATAGTAAGGATTAGGAAGTAAAAAGCAGCAGTTCCCTGTTGAAGTTTAGGCACTGTTATGAGCGTGACATTGATGAATCAGCCCATTTACCATTACAATTCTACTGTGCATAAAAACATTGTTAATATCCCCCCTTTGGGAATGGCCTAAAGACACTTCTGTCAACAGCACCGCCTCGGCGGGTTGTTTAAGCCTAGCGCAACCTGCTTATGCAACATACAATTAAAGCAAAATAATTTCTGCATAATCTGACTCTAACACAATAAAAATACAATGTACATTGTAACTGTATTATGTTTGTATCCTAATCTGTTGGCTATGATTTTCATAAGCCTACGGAAACAACTGTTCATACTTGATGAGAGCTTTTCATTAAAAGGGTGATTGCACTTGGCATGTGGCGCCTGATCAACATGGCGCGGTGGTGTTTTGTGTCTTGTTTTCATATTAAGGTATCTGTGTTCTATCCTGTTTGATATCGACCATCCACACCATCCACATCTACGTTAAGAGTCGCCGGAAATACTGTCGGGAGCTCCCGTGGCCTAGAGGTTAAGGTGTTCGCCCCTCATTTAAAGGTCCCGGGTTCGAATCCGGGTAGCGACGGAAAAACTTTCTTCTCTAAAATTTTCTTCTTTCACCTACTTTCCTGCTCTCTAGCAATGTTCTGTCTTCTGCTTTCCTTTCCACTTTTACCCCCACCCCCTCTCCTACTTTGCCCTCTCGTCTGGGCTCCTGTCCCTTTCTGCAGCCTTTCTACTGCTGCTATTTGGCTCCTTCTTACTGCTGTCTTTCAGCCACACCCCTGATCTTCTGGTAGGAAAGATCTACTCCTAGCCATCTCGGACAAGGGCAAAAGATTTCGGAGGACCCGTGTGTAAGTCACGTACGTTAAAGATCTCTTGGTGATTATAAGTCGATAAGAGTAGGCTTCGGCCGCCACCCGGGCAACATTCGAAATTTCCTACGGACAGAAAATGTTAAATATTTTGTGTCCCACGAGCTCGTGTGACTTTATGCAGTTGCGAACGCCGTAAAACACTTATCAAAAAGTGACTCAAAGCACACGGCTGCGTGTTGGAGGAGACGTGAGTCCTACGTCGCCGTAACGGTTAAACACTAAATAAAATACCTTCCTGTTCGTTTTTGAGGATATTATACTCTTTTTTTCTCAGTTCTGAGAGAACTGTTGATTTCCATGCACTTAATGCATTTGCACGTGTGTCCATGTTCCGAGAATAAAACGTTTTTATCATCTCAGTACTTAGTTTTGAGATATTTGACCTTTAAAAAATGTGAGTTTCACATGTCAAGCTTTCTCAGATGCAGTTCTTTGAATATCTTGATAACAATTCCGAATAATCTAGTAATTTTGAAAGAACAAATAGCTAGGATATTTGGTATCTGACCTCATTGTCTTCGTGACTCAAAACGGCTACCTGTCAGATAGAACTTGTAATTGTCTAGTAGCGATGTGTGTGTGCGTGTGTGTGTGTGTGTGTGTGTGTGTGTGTGTGTGTGTGTGCGTGAGTGTGTGTGTGCGCGCGTGCGTGTGTGTGTGTGTGTGTGTATGTGTGTGTGTGCGGGTGCCTGTGTGTGTAGAATGTGTGAGAGAGAGCGAAAGAGAGACAGAGAGAGCGAGCGAGCGAGCGAGAGAGAGAGAGAGAGAGAGAGAGAGAGAGAGAGAGAGAGAGAGAGAGAGAGAGAGAGAGAGAGAGAGAGAGAAGGAGGAGGAATTGTTTGTGTGCCAGCGTGAGAGGTAGAAAATGAGAGTTCCGTTTTTTAGAGAAAGGGTTTTTGTTTTGGGTATTTCCTGTGTTTTCGTGAGCCTTTAGGGGGGGGGGGGCAACCTATTGTATTCGTATCGAGATATCACTTTTTACTTGAATGTCAGTAAATCAACGTGCGACTTTGAATTTTCTCATAATCAAGTCAACGCTATGCAGAATGTTCACGAGGCTTATCTGCCAAATCAATGAAAAATCTCAGGTCATACATAGTGGACTGTGTCGCCAAGTTCTCTAAAAATGCACAATTGTCCCTCCTTACAAAAATTCATTATTCTACTTGTCAGTTACGATTGCGTTTATATATATATATATAAATACATTCCAGTATTTTATTATTATACTTTACTACAAAGACGAAGCTCGCAGACAAGAAGCTCATAGATCATAATACATTTAACTCTCAGATGTATTGAGCAGCACACCTCTCTCTCTCTCTCTCTCTCTCTCTCTCTCTCTCTCTCTCTCTCTCTCTCTCTCTCTCTCTCTCTCTCTCTCTCTCTCTCTCATTCTCTCTCTCTCTCCCCTCTCTCTCTCTCTCTCTCTCTCTCTCTCTCTCTCTCCCCTTTTTTCTTTTCTTCTCTTCTCTTTCTCTCGTTCTCACTGTCTTTTTGTCTCTCGCTGTCTCCGTCTCTCCAACTCCAACCGTCTGTCTGTCTGCCTCGCTCTCTTACTTTCCATAGTCCTCCCTTTCTTTCTTTTCTTCTCTTCTCTTTCTCTCGTTCTCATTCTCTTTTTAACTCTCGCTGTCTCCGTCTCTCCAACTCCAACCATCTGTCTGTCTGCCTCACTCTCTTACTTTCCATAGTCCTCCCTCTCTTTCTTTCCCCCACTCTTTCACTCTATCTATCTATCTATCTATCTATCTATCTATCTATCTATCTGTCTATCTGTCTATCTATCTATCTATCTATCTATCTATCTATCTATCTATTCATCTTTCTATAATATCTCTATCTGGTTATACAAGTATATCTAGCTATCTACCTACCTACCTTTCTACGTCTATCCCTCTTTGTTCTTTTAATTCTTGGCCTTATTTCACAGGCAGTATAACAGCTCTGCGACCTCATTTTGACTGTGTAAAAGTGTAAAGTCACAGTTCACCCCCCATATCCTGTAATAATCCTCGCCTGCCACTTGCTGTCAGTTCATTTACAGCCAAGAAGACATTCCCAACAAAGGCGCTTCAGTAATTGGCTGATCCTGAGGGTTCTCGTTGGTTCCTTGAGGCGAAATCTCGAATCGCACCGGAAGTCGCAAAGCGTCCATTATTCCCCTCACTTCTTCAGATTTCCTTATGAGAACTGAAATTCTCCCGTCTGTATGGATTGAGCTGAGCTAATTCTCTCAAATTATCGAGGCAATTATGTCTTCTTAGCTGTGGGTGAATCAGGCACAACCGACATGCTGTTGCAAGACATGAAGCGAGTGGCAAGGGGGTACGAGATAACCACGTTGTACTTTCCTTTCAAGGGGTAAGTAATGCTGCTGCCCTTTCGGTGAAAGTAAAATTGCTAAAAACAAGTTACAAGAGTCATGGCGACCCAAACGTGACTCGACAGAAAGAGGGGACACCGGAAGTGTTCAATTGTACTTTTACAGCCCTGCCCCC
>NW_004797814.1:447330-449948 GCF_000002075.1 Aplysia californica
ATAGTTAACATTCTATCTGCCTTCTTCCAATTCCTGGCTCTAAAGTCTTCTTTTTGTTTTTTATTGATTCGTCAATTCTAGTCACGAATTGTGTATACCCCACATTGTATTATTTGAGTGTGGGATGTGATATCTTATAAAACTGACCCAGCTCACTTCTCTTATATATCGGTATCTAATTTCAAATTGGACATCATTTGTTCTCCTCTCGGATTCTGCCCGCTCCACGAGCCGCCCGTCGTGCTCTGTTATGGTAAACATTTGCATTGTGTGTGCTTAAAAAAAGAAAGAACATCCCCCCGCGAGACAGACAGAGAGTGAGCGAGCCTCACATAGAGAGATGGGGAGAGAGGTCCTCCGAGAGAGAGAGAGAGAGAGAGAGGGGGGGGAGACTTTGTATATATGTGTGCGCGTTTTTGTCTGTTGCAGGGTGTCGGAATTGTGAGCGCACACGTGACTGTGTGTATGTATGTATCTCTCTCTTTCTCTCTCTCTTTCTCTCTCTCTCTTTATCTCTCTCTCTCTCTCTCTCTCTCTCTCTCTCTCTCTCTCTGTGTATGTGTATATAATATATATATATATATGTATGTGTGTGTGTGTGTGTGTGTGTGTGTGTGTGTGTGTGTGTGTGTGTGTGTGAGTGTGTGTGTGTGTGTGTGTGGGGGGGGTTGTGTGTTCGAGTATGTGTGTAGATGTGAATGTGATAAAGTATAGGTGAGTGCTGAGGAATGCGTATTTATACAAGTATTAAGTTTGAGAAAATATGTGTTTGTGTGAGCACGCACGTGTGTTTGTGTATGTATGTATATATATATATTTATATATGAGGAGTGTGCTGACTAAATGACGGCACTTATATGACCTTATTGTGTTGCAAGTGCCGTAAAAATTTTACTAAAACCAAACTGACTAAATGAGTTACTTCTCGGATTAGGGCTCTATGGAAATAGATACATCATGCTTAGAGGTGCAGTTTTTATAATTTGTTAGTATGAAATAGCAAAAGGCATTTACTACTTTATGAATATTGCATCAATAACAAACCTAGAAATTTTACCCAAGTGTCGAATTTTGGTCAATATCTCCATTTGTGGATTGTGAGAAGTAACTTATTTTGTCAGCACGCCTCACATATATATAAATGTATATGTGTGTGTATATATATATATATATATATATATATATATATATATATATATATATATATATATATATATATATATATATATATATATATATGAAACTATCATTATGATGCTTGAATAAATGTCAGACAGAATAAGTATCAGAGATTTCAAGAAAGAGAGCTGGGTTAGAGAAATTGGCCCACCGATAGTGAGTTTTAAAATTTCCAATTCAATTTTCTGCTTCAAGTGATTTAATACGGACAAGAAAATTGTCCTACATTTATTACTTCACTGACAATTTGGGGGGACGCCGTATGTTTCTCAGTTTGAACGTTAGTGAGGCAGAAAAAAGTAGCCTACTCTTAAATATAACCCTAGCCAGTTTTTAAAAAAACGTGGCGTGAATACCTAGTCATGTATAGTATAATACGACGACATTGGTCTCCAAACTATTTCTGGTGTTTTTTGTTTTTTGTTATTTTGTTTTTTTTATCTCTTAGTTTCTTTTCTTTATATTTGTTTGTTTGTTTTTGTTATTGTTTTAGTTGTTTTGTTGGAGGGTTTTTTGCGAGAGGGATGTTTTGTTTGTTTATTTCCTCTTTGTTTAGGGGAAGGGGCTGTTGGCAGAGAGTGCCAAAGCAAAAATGACATACCAAAGATGCATAAAAGACCTAAAGTGGTGTTGCTGCTGGACCGATGGTAGGCCTACTAAGCCCGCAACTTTTCAATGAGTATCCAGCCCATGTTTGCTGAAGTTGTCGTTTCAGAATAACACTATAGATCTATTAATATCCATCCAGATTTTTGGGCCTTTTTTGAAGGTCTGTTTAGCTGGTTTGGATCTTTTGTTAGTCTGGCTGACTGATGGTAAGATTGATACCTGTACTTAAATTGAGCTTTGGTATATTGTGGATCTCCTTAGGGAAAAGGGGAGGAGGGAAGCTGTTTTCGTTTTCTAACGGCGTTTCACGGAAAATAAACAGAGTTAACAAAAGGTTGATTAGAGTGAGGGCTGCGAGTTTTAAAAAAACAACATGAAAAATAAGAAAAAGAAAGGTAGAGAGAAAAAAGAGAGAAGGTGAGAGAAAGAGGGGGGGAGGGGGGGGAGAGAGAGAGAAATAGAGAGAGAGAGAGAGAGAGAGAGAGAGAGAGAGAGAGAGAGAGAGAGAGAGAGAGAGAGAGATAGATCGATCTAGCTGATTTCTTTTTGTTTTGGGTAGGTCCCTCAAATAATGTGAGATCCTTTGAAGCGATCACTTAGGCTGGCCCAGCTTCCGAACTTAAATCCAATTGAGTAAGACCGACCTGTAAGGCGAAACGACGACGTAGAGGAATGCGGGGGGTGGTCAGAGCTCTCCCCCTCTTCTTTTCTATTTTTTCTGTGCGCACGGACACACACTATTTCCCTCTCTACATACGTATTCATTTTTCATCTCGTGGGGCGTCCAGGTGCGCCGCGCTGCGCTGTCCGTGAGAACCTGCTGTCGATGC
>NW_004797814.1:450280-453994 GCF_000002075.1 Aplysia californica
GGGGGGGGCTTGCATTGACCGGCCACAAGGTGACCGTGCCGGAAGACATTATATTTACTGTAACTCAAGACATGAGTAAAGATGGCCATTCTGGTCTGTACATCTCAATCACACGATAAAGGGAAATGAAATCTTGTGAATGTAATATTCAGTTTTCCTGAGCGTCATAGTCACTGTGCGCCCTAAGTGGAGAAGAAATCAATGTTAATCCTTACCTCTACTCTAAAAACCTTAAGTCGAGATCCCAAACTAATTTTTACAAGGCTTTATCTTATTGGTTACAAATAAAAGAAGTTTTTAAAAAAAGTAAGGGTATCCATCAAATCTTATTTCAAAGGTCTTAAATTTACATCCAGCACATTGTTGGAATGTATGTGTGATCCTCATCTGCAGCTAGACCTAGGATTAAAACACGCTCTCAGTATCAACGCGGTAAAAACAAACAGAGCCTTCATTAACTGTTGTCATCAGATAGTGAGTGAAAACGTTATTTCATACCTGTGTATATTTTTAACCTTTCACAGAATAATTCACGAGCATGGTGGTACATTCTAAAGCGGGCCTTTGTACAGAATCATTAGTCTAAAAGCATTTGTGCGCCTGAAGTCTCAAGCTTAGTCAGAGGTATTCTTTTTAGCATTTACGCGCTTCGGGCTTGTAACTAAGCAAGTCAGATAAATAGAAAGAGTTGCCTCCGTCACGATTTGCCATTTGTGCGTCTGGTGCTTTCTTCACCACCGTAGACTCGAATAAGGTCATCCAGGAGGCAATCAGCCGCATCTATCACCTCGCCAGCCAGAGACAACTCTGACTTCATGGAATGCCACGTCCTTGTTAGAGGACGTAGATATCTAACACGAACACGTCTTTTACTTGATGACGCGACAGTAGGTTGCACCATTGCAACACATACGCGGTTCTGAACGCGTGAGATCCAAAACTCTGAAGCAATATATTAAAATATTATATTTTTTCAGTTCTGTTTCATCTAACTGAAAATTCAAAAGACATGCAACAACAATGGTACTGTGTGATATGCAAATTCGAGCATGGGGTTTTTCGGTTGTGTACAAAATGTGCCAGAATATCGTCTCACTCTGGTCCATCGATAGTATTATATAACTCGTTCTATTTCCATTTCCAGGTCGTAGAAATTCTTCAGGAATTTTTTCTAGAAATTTTGATTATATATAGAGCACGCGTTCAATAGACTACCATTAACATTTAACAGAGTTCCGCTTTACAAAATGCAAATTTAGCACGTCGGTGGTAAAAACTACAATAAATACGACAATAACACTTTGTGGGTTAAAAGGTTTCCCATCAGACAGACAAAGCAACTCATCAGGTATTCCAAAGCCTTGGGTAAACCTGGGAAGCAAAAATATTTCATTTTTTCACATGAGACTTGTGCTTAAAATTCAACCACAAACATTATCCTACTTTTCTTCCTTCTCTGGAAACCTAAAAAATCATCACGTTCTTAGATCCTGCCCCTGGCGCTCTCGGTCAGATTTCCTAGCCGCCGGATTACAACGTGGCGACGCACTCATCATCCGAATCTGTGGAGGGCAGTCATGCCTGAGAGTAAATGCAGACGTTTTACGCTCCCTTCTACACAATTTAGATCATTTAGGAAGTGGGTTGATTCGACCCTGCATGGGAAGGCCAGTGTGGACTGAGAATGATACAACGTCTTAGTAGAGAGAAGGAGAAATTTGTTGTGGGTTTTTTTAAACCTTCCCACATGGGAATCAAACTTGTTTATTTTGCGTGCGACAGCGAGGAGCTCCATTGACATCGTAACAGAGTAAACTCTTACAGTAATGGAGACACGCACCTGGTCGATGGACCAGAGTGAGACGATATTCTGGCACATTTTGTACACAACCGAAAAACCCCATGCTCGAATTTGCATGTCACACAGTACCATTGTTGTTGCATGTCTTTTGAATTTTCAGTTAGATGAAACAGAACTGAAAAAATCTGTTTGAATAACGGATTTATGTGGGGGGGGGGGGGGTTATAACTGCCCCCAAAACTGCAGACTTCAAGAGTTGAAGGATAATCAGAATGCGCGTCCTTGGTGAGTTGTTGGGTATTGTTTTGATGAGGTGGAGTATAGACATAACTGAGCTTTCTGGCAACTAAAAGCGCTCTCAAAACTCCCTTCTGGGGAACAAAAAATCTTAATTCTTGAAAAATTTCTGCAATTACAAGGATATTTTATTGAATATACAAGATTCTTCGTCAAAACATTAACTAATTATTCCGGGTCTTCGTCCTGTCGTTGTTCATCGTTCCTGATTTGTAACTTTCCAGAGTCCTTCTGTAAATACGACGCTGAAGTAACACAACCTAAGACCGCGGTTTATTACATGTATTTCCCATTCGGCCAAATAGGACATGTACCTTTTGTGGTGTTTTACCTACCGTCAGCCGGGGCTACTTAGGCCCCTCGGGGTAACTTAAGTCACTTACAATAAGTTACAAAGAAAGGTTTGTACAAAGGAACAGATTCAAACGTGCAGCCATCATTGTGTTCAGCAGGCCAACAACCAGCCAGATTTATTCGAGTAGCACAACCAGTTGTAGATGTCTAATACAATGCCAGGTTGGCTAATTGATTATACCACACCTTTAAGGAAAATGATTTACTTATTTTTCAAGATAAAAGTGCACTATTCTTTTTTCATTAAAAAAATTCGCACTCCCCTCATTTCTTGAGAAGTGTATTTTACTCTATTTCTTGGCCTAATAAAACTGGATATGGAAATAAGCAATCAGCAACGACGACAAAAATAACGTGAGTGATAGTAGTGGCCTCATAGGTCTTTGTTTGCCAACTGAGACAGTAAATTGGACTATAGTCTGGATCAAATGGACAACTTGTCGACCTCATTACACACAAACTATTTGGAGAATTGTCCTGATTTCTTTCACGTGCCTCTGATTTCCAAAACAGCTAACAAGACTCGATTTTCGTGCATATACGACAAATATAAAGAGGTGTTTTTTATATAATCATTAGTATCTAATTACAGTCTGCGCCGGAATTTTTTTTATTAGAACAAGAACGGTAGTTCAGTGTTAGTTTTTTGTTTGTTTAAATCTTTTTTTTATACTGACTGCAAGACCCGCAAGACTGAGTTGTTTTCAGTAATTTCAGTCCAGTGGTTAGTGTGTGACAGTGGGTTTGTTTTGATTGACTCATTGTGATATACAATGAATAACATTTCTTTCATATCTTCTGCCATTGAGATCGCATGCGTTTCAATTTGCTGTCGCATTTTCATTAATCGCCATGGTTAGATTACTTAATTTACAAAGAAAAAAAATCGTTGCCTTAAAACTACTGAACTATTTCTCCAAAGAAGCTGATCGTGGCTGTCTCTTTCATTTGATAACAAATTCCGAAAAAAGGACTAAGCATGTATGTATAAAAGGGGGGGGGTTTAGGGGAAGGGTTTGCCTTAAATAAAACACGTGGAAGGGTTTGTTTTTCGTGACTTCTGCCAAAAATCGCGTATCTCTTCTACAACAATGTATATAGAAGAATACTAATTTAAAGTAACAAAATTATTATGCTTTCCTCTATTCAAAAGCTACATTGCGCCTGCTGATTAAACAGTACAGTTTGAACTATCAATATGATTATTGAGGAGACGAATACCTCAGCATTTTAATGTATTTTTCCACATCTTTATTGTATAT
>NW_004797814.1:454616-459000 GCF_000002075.1 Aplysia californica
TATCCGATCAAATCGGTGCAATAGTCCAGTTTAAAAAAATATGCCTTTTGGTCGTGACAAGTACATTTTAGTAAGAGGTTTACAGCATTTGCAACACAATTAGGTAATATAAGTTTCCTATGATAAGTAAACATTGAAAGATAACATGAAAGTAAGTAAGGACCGGACCATCTCCATCTCCCATAAGGCGAGGAACCTGAAAGACTCCACCCAAAAAAAAATCAAATACGGTGGGTTATTATAATAATATAGTGGTTCAAGATGAGACCTGCAGAGCTATCAACACCCCTCCCCCTTTTTTCCATTCCCTTCGGGGGAATGGGCAGAGTTTGAGAAAAAAAAATCTTAGATAACTTTTAATTCAAAAGCTACCAGTTATGTAAGACATATTTTTTTTCTGCGTAGTTCTGTTTTAGCCACTCAATTCAAACCAGAGAGTAAGCTACTGCTTGATGTATTAGCGTTTTCTTAGCCACCCTTATGATTTGAACCGAGTGTTACACCCTTGTGCCACGGTGGGGCCCAGTACTTCCGACTTCCACAAGGGAGTGATTGGGGAGAGGCCGTTTTGAGTTGTAGAAGACAAAATAAACATGTGGGTTTTTTTAATGAAAAAAAAGAAAGACCATTTATTGTTCTCAAATTCTGTTCCATGCCTGATACCTAATGAAACAGTTATGGTGCTAAGAAACCAAAACAAGGATGAAAACAGAAACAGTTTGTAAAGGTTGAGAAAGTACTAAAGGTGTCTGTGCGTGGTTATATGGTCAGCCCAATACATGTAATTTTACAACCGCAAGCACCTGCCGAATACGCATGGATTTGGTTCACACCCTCATGTCTTGAAGTGTCCCCCAAGAAAGCCCAATTTTATATCTTTCATAACTTTGCCCTAAGTAATCAAAAAGGGATATTTGTAGACAAATTAAGTGAAAGATAGTTGTTCATCATCAGAAATTGGATTGGTAGAGTTGGATAGCAATACATTTAATGACCAGAACAGTCAGAACAATCAGACCAACAGGAGCCTAAACAAAACAATTAAAACGAAACCTCACCTGGGCTACGAGAAGTACATCATTATTTTGGACCTAAAAAATGTTGCAAACATTGTGGTTGGAGCCAGGTTGCCACAAAACTCAAGAGAACGAGAGACTTTCTTAAGAATTTGTCAACGAACACAGTGACCGAAACGGAATCGATCTGAGAGTAAAGAAAAGAAAAATGACAGGCATAAACAAATGCATAAAAGATGCTATATACTTGTGAGGACGAAATAGCAAGAAGCAATTTTAAATACGACGGAGCAAGGATTGAGGAGAATGAGAAAACAACTCCAGAGAATCGAAATTGCATCTTAGAAATTGAAAAAGATGAATTACAACTGGAAAGAAGGCCATTTCAGAGTTGAGAAAACTCAGAGGGTGTTCTCTTGAGAAAACAACTCCAGAGAATCGAAATTGCATCTTAGAAATTGAAAAAGATGAATTACAACTGGAAAGCACATAGCAATGATAGGAAAATAAGAATTCTACGAAGTACTGTATTCCCACCTCAATATTGCGAAGCAACACAAAACAAATAAAAGATTGCAGCTTTCGAAAAGAGTAAGGGACACAGAAACTAAAGAAGGAGTAAAAAGTAGAATAGGTATAGATATTTTCTATCTTTAGATCTAGAATCTTGATCATTTAACGTTTTAAAATTATTTCATTTTTATTTTCATTTTTCTTAGTAATCGATTTTATGACTTTCACCATACTCACACAATGACATGTCTTCAATTTCGATGTCATGAATTCTATGTGTGTCTTTTGCGTGCAGCAAAATAATGAGGCTGGATATATGTGTGTGTAAGATAATATTTCAAAGGACTTTTAAAGATAGAGAGACAATGGGAAGCGCAATAAAAAACAATAATTATAAATTGTACGTAATAATTCACCATTAGACAAAATATCACATGTGACACTGTGGTGGCTTTATAATTATAGGTTTCCAATTTGACATGTTTGGGGAGGCTCATGATTTGAAACAAGAATCTTGTCGAATATTGTCTTGTGTAACAGCCCCCAGGTCTGACGAAAATGTTGTGGGGAGAATATGATAAGCACAGGATGCAATATCGCCTCAAACAGAAGTACTTCATAAACAACCTGTCTATTCAGGAATCGAACTCATGTTTTCTGCGAGCAGTTGCAAAGACCCTAACCACAAAACCAGAGTCGACTGTCCCCGGGGTCCAATGACTTTGGGATTTTTAACAGCAAACAGGTACTGGAAGGGCCACTTATGACAAGAACATTTTAGTAAGAGGTTCACAGCATTTTCAACACAATTACGTTTTATATAAGTTTCGTATAATAAGTAAACATTGGAAGATCACATAAAAGTAATAAAGGGCCAGAACATCGCCATCTCCCATAGGCCCAGCCAAGTGGGTGAGGAGCCTTAAAAACTCCACACACAAAAATAAAATTATCAAAGCTTATGAGCACAGTAGTTCAAGATGATGCTGAGCTATAACCCCCCCCCCCCCTTTCTCCCTTCCAATTCCATTGGGGGGAATGGGCAGAAGTTGAAAATAAAATCTTAGATAACTTTAAATTCAAAAGCTACCGCAGTATAAGCTACCAGTTTAACTTCTTTTCTGTAATTTTAAGACGTTCGATATGAATATTTTAAAAGAAAGGTCGTTTGACTGCTAGAAAAAAAATCACCTTTCTCGGACTCCGAGCAAGACAACATTAAATCATTTTACCGCGTATCCTATGGTCTGTGATAGGGTAATAATATGGACTGTAAAGCGCAGAGCTTGATGTTGAGGGTGATTTAATAATACTAGCAATCTATTATCATTTTTAGCCCTCTCACAAAATATATGGTGTTATTATGATATGTTAATGTAGAATCGAGGGTCAGCTGATCCCCACGACAAGTCAGATAACAAAGTTGTATGGATTCAGCACACCTTGCAACACTGTAAGTAAAGGCTATGAGGCGGGGCCACCGCCAGTGGAGAAAATTCTTGTAAAGTGTCTTTTCCAAAGACACAACGTAGGACCGAGCTGAACTCCGATACCTCATACGCTGTGCCTACAATCTCAACATCATGAGTTCAGTAGTCTACCGCAGCCAAAGGACAGGCACAAACAAAAAAGTTGGGACATCAAGAAGCTAAAGCATATATGTCACGATGCGGTGGAATCAGGTGCTCGTCAATTTTACGGCTTTTGAAGTTACAGGTATCATCTTAAAGCTTGTTCATTTGAGGATATATCCTGGATTGAAGGAGGAGGGGGTTCACCTGGTTTCAGAGGTAAAATTAATGAGAAAATAGCCGCCAAACCTGGAGAGTCCTTGAAATCTGTAAATTTACATTTTAATCAACATTGTCAGTGAAATCCACACACGAATTTGGTTTTTGAATGGACATAAAAGGTGTTGAGCTAATAAACAAAATTTACATAAATATAGCCAAACGGGCGGGAAAATGCCGGTTTCTTCGATTTCTTGGTTATCACGAGCGCCCAATTTTACCCCGGTGCTTGGCATATTGTTTTATAAAGGTGATGGTACTCTACTACTTTTTTTTTCTATAGATTGCGCCTAACGATTGATCCACTACATTGCCTGGTTGTCAGTGAGTCTTTGAGCTGTTCGTTCATTTCCCATTATTATGTTGGATAAACTCTTCACTGGCCCCCTGATCCAGTGCCCCTACAGACATCTTGGCTGCTTTTAAGTCCATAAAGGAATAAACATTGGTTGTCCTTCCTTGTGCATGAGAGCTGTCCGTTTATTTGTTTTGTTTTAGTTGGTTGTGTATGTGTGTGTGTGTGAGTGTGTGTGTGTGTGCGTGTGTGTGTGTGTGTGTGTGTGTGTGTGATAAGATCAAGGATGCTTAAGTAAGTTCAGAGGTCAAACATGTACGTCAAGCGGCTCCACCCCCACCCCAACCCCACTGTAACTGTAACCGCAGGATAGCTGCCTTGGGCCCCTCTCTGCATTGCGAATGTACTTTTTTGCTGCGAGTGATTAGGGATTTCCCCTGTTCTGCTTGAAGTTGATCACGCCACAGGGTAATCACGTCTAGATCCTTGAGGGTTTTTGTCCTCTTCTCATTTGTAGCTAAAGGCTATAATACAGCCAGTGTTTCCCTGTTCATTCTAGCTATGCTGATCTGCCTTTTATTTACACAAATCCTCATCGTTCATCAGTTTGTTTTTCTATGAACTGTTATTTGAAGGTCATGATATAAATATAATATGGCCGAGGGATATGGTGCACCCGCAAGACAATGAGTCATACAGTAAAACTTCGGAATGACATGCTCGGCTGAAATCGTGCCGGTAGCTGTAACTTACTCTAAGGTATCGAATAA